>NC_142798.1:58626990-58926990 GCF_049724085.1 Artemia sp. Qi Xiang Cuo | reverse complement strand
ATTTCATTGAAATGCAAGAGTTGGAATATTTCAGTAGTATTTTGTCATGGTTTACCTTGTCGCAGTTACATTCTCATAATTTTTCAAAGTTCATTTTGAATTTCTTTCATTGAAATACAAGAGTTGGAATATTTCAGAAGTGTTTTGTCATGGTTTAACATGTCACAGTTACATTCTCTTGATTTTTCAAAGTTCATTTTGGATTTCTTTCGTTGAAATGCAAGAGTTGGAATATTTCAGTAGTGTTTTGTCATGGTTTACCTTGTCATAATTACATTCTCTTAATTTTTCAAAGTTCATTTTGAATTTCTTTCGTTGAAATGCAAGAGTTGGAATATTTTAGTAGTGTTTTGGTTTGGTTCACCTTGTCACAGTTACATTCTCTTGATTTTTCAAAGTTCATTTTGAATTTCTTTCATTGAAATGCAAGAGTTGAAATATTTCCGTAGTGTTTTGTCATGGTTCACCTTGTCACAGCTACAGTCTCGTGATTTTTCAAAGTTTATTTTGGATTTCTTTCTTTGAAATGCAAGAGTTGGAATATATCAGTAGTGTTTGGTTGTGGTTTACCTTGTCACAGTTACATTCTTTTGATTTTTCAAAGTTCATTTTGAATTTCTTTCATTGAAATGCAAGACTTGGATTATTTCAGTAGTGTTTTGTCATGGTTTCCTTGTAACAGTTACATTCTCTTGATTTTTAAAAGTTAATTTTGAATTTCTTTCATTGAAATGCAAGAGTTGGATTATTTCAGTAGTGTTTTGTCGTGCTTTACCTTGTCACAGTTGCATTCTCTTGATTTTTTAAAGTTCATTTTGGATTTCTTTCCTTGAAATGCAAGAGTTGGAATCTTTCACTAGTGTTTTGCTGTTCTTTACTTTGTCAAAGTTACATTCTCTTGATTTTTCAAAGTTAATTTTGGGTTTCTTTCATTGGAATACAATAGTTGGAATATTTCACCAGTGTTTTGTCATATTTTACCTTGTCACTCTTAAATTTTCTTGATTTTTAAAAGTTTATTTTGAATTTCTTTCGTTGAAATATATGATTTTAATTATTTCAGTAGTTTCTTATTGAGCATAACCTTGTCACACTTTCATTTTCTTGATGTTTCAAAGTTCATTTTGGATTTCTTTCGTTGAAATGCTAGATTTTGATTATTTCAGCAGTGTTTTGTCGTGTTTTACTTTTTCACAGTTACTTTCTCTTAATTTTTAAAAGTACATTTTGAATTTCTTTCATTGAAATGAAAGAGTTCGAATATTTCAGTAGTGTTTTGTTGTGGTTTACCTTGTAACAGTTACATTTTCTTGATTTTTCAAAGTTCATTTTGGATTTGTATCATTGAAATGCAAGAGTTGGATTATTTCAGTAGTGTTTTGTTGTGGTTTACCTTGTCACAGTTACATTCTCTTGATTTTTTAAAGTTCATTTTGAATTTCTTTCATTGAAATGCAAGAGTTGGATTATTTCAGTAGTGTTTTGTCTTGGTTTACCATGTCACAGTTACATTCTCTTGATTTTTCAAAGTTCATTTTGGATTTCTTTCATTGAAATGCAAGAGTTGGAATATTTCAGTAGTGTTTTGTCATGGTTTACGTAATCACAGTTACATTCTCTTAATTTTTCAAAGTTCATTTTGAATTTCTTTCATTTAAATTCAAGAGTTGGAATATTTCAGTAGTGTTTTGTCATGGTTTACCTTGTCACAGTTACATTCTCTTGATTTTTCAAAGTCCATTTTGGATTTCTTTCATTGAAATGCAAGAGTTGGAATATTTCAGTAGTGTTTTGTTGTGGTTTACCTTTTCACAGTTACATTATCTTGATTTTTCAAAGTTCATTTTGAATTTCTTTCGTTGAAATGCAAGAGTTGGAATATTTTAGTAGTTTTTTGTTGTGGTTTACCTTCTCACAGTTACATTTTCGTGATTTTTCAAAGTTCATTTTGAATTTCTTTCGTTGAAATGCAAGAGTTGGAATATTTCAGTAGTGTTTTGTCGTGATTTACCTTGTCACAGTTACATTCTCTTGATTTTTCAAAGTTCATTTTGAATTTCTTTAATTGAAATGCAAGAGTTGGATTATTTCAGTAGTGTTTTTTCGTGGTTTACCATGTCACAGTTACATTCTCTTGATTTTTCGAAGTTCATTTTGGATTTCTTTCGTTGAAATGCAAGAGTTGGAATATTTCAGTAGTGTTTTGTCATGGTTTACCTTGTCACAATTACATTCTCTTGATTTTTCAAATTTCATTTTGAATTTCTTTCGTTGAAATGCAAGAGTTGGAATATTTCAGTAGTGTTTTGGTTTGGTTCACCTTGTCACAGTTACATTCTCTTGATTTTTCAAAGTTCATTTTGAATTTCTTACATTGAAATGCAAGAGTTGAAATATTTCAGTAGTGTTTTGTCATGGTTTACCTTGTCACAGTTACATTCTCGTAATTTTTCAAAGTTCATTTTGAATTTCTTTCGTTGAAATGCAAGAGTTGGAATATTTCAGTAGTGTTTGTTGTGGTTTAGCGTATCACAGTTACATTCTCTTAATTTTTCAAAGTTCATTTTGGATTTCTTTCATTGAAATGCAAGAGTTGGAATATTTCAGTAGTGTTTTGTCGTGGTTTACCTTGTCACCGTTACATTCTCTTTATTTTTCAAAGTTCATTTTGAATTTCTTTCATTGAAATGCAAGAGTTGTAATATTTAAGTAGTGTTTTGTCATGGTTTACCTTGTCACAGTTACATTCTCTTGATTTTTCAAAGTTCATTTTGGATTTCTTTCATTGAAATGCAAGAGTTGGAATATTTCAGTAGTGTTTTGTCGTGCTTTACCTTGTCACAGTTACATTCTCTTGATTTTTCAAAGTTAATTTTGTATTTCTATCATTGAAATGAAAGAGTTGGAATCTTTCAGTACTGTTTTGTTGTGGTTTACCTTGTCACACTTACATTCTCCTAATTTTTCGAAGTTCATTTGGGATATCTTTCATTGAAATGCAAGAGCTGGAATATTTCAGTAGTGTTTTGTTATGGTTTACCTTGTCACAGTTACATTCTCTTGATTTTTCAAAGTTCATTTTGAATTTCTTTCCTTGAAATACAAGAGTTGGAATATTCCAGTAGTTTTTTGTTGTGATTTACCTTGTCACAGTTTCAGTCTCTTGATTTTTCAAAGTTCATTTTGAATTTATTTCATTGAAATGCAAGAGTTGGAATATTTCAGTAGGGCTTTGTTGTGGTTTACCATGTCACAGTTACATTCTCTTGATTTTTCATAGTTCATTTTGGATTTCTTTCATTGAAATGCAAGAGCTGGAATATTTCAGTAGTGTTTTGTCATGGTTTACCTTGTCACAATTACATTCTCTTAATTTTTCAAAGTTCATTTTGAATTTCTTTCGTTGAAATGCAAGAGTTGGAATATTTTAGTAGTGTTTTGGTTTGGTTCACCTTGTCACAGTTACATTCTCTTAATTTTTCAAAGTTCATTTTGGATTTCTTTCATTGAAATGCAAGAGTTGAAATATTTCAGTAGTGTTTTGTCATGATTTACCTTGTCACAGTTACATTCTCTTAATTTTTCAAAGTTCATTTTGTATTTCTTTCTTTGAAATGCAAGAGTTGGAAAATTTCGGTAGTGTTTTGTCGTGCTTTTCCATCTCACAGTTATATTATCGTGATTTTTCAAAGATCATTCTGAATTTCTTTCATTGAAATACAAGAGTTGTAATATTTCAGTAGTGTTTCGTCGTGGTTTACCTTGTCACAGTTACATTCTCTTTATTTTTCAAAGTCCATTTTGGATTTCTTTCATTGAAATGCAAGAGTTGGAATATTTCAGTAGTGTTTTGTTATGGTTTACCTTGTCACAGTTACATTCTCTTGGTTTTTCAAAGTTCATTTTGGATTTCTTTCATTGAAATACTAGAGTTGGAATATTTCAGTAGTGTTTTGTTGTGGTTTACCTTGTCACAGTTACATTCTCTTTATTTTTCAAAGATCATTCTGGATTTCTTTCGTTGAAATGCAAGAGTTGGAATATTTCAGTAGTGATTTGTCGTGGTTTACCTTGTCACAGTTACATTATCTTGATGTTTCAAAGTTAATTTTGGATTTCTTTCCTTGAAATGCAAGAGTTGGAATATTTCAGTAGTGTTTTTTCATGGTTTACCTTGTTACAGTTACATTCTCTTGATTTTTTAAGTTCATTTTGAATTTCTTTCATTGAAATGCAAGAGTTGGATTATTTCAGTAGTGTTTTTTCGTGCTTTACCTTGTCACAGTTACATTCTCTTGATTTCTCAAAGTTCATTTTGAATTTCTTTCATTGAAATGCAAGAGTTGGAATATTTCAGTAGTGTTTTGTCGTGCTTTACCTTGTCACAGTTGCATTCTCTTGATTTTTTAAAGTTTATTTTGGATTTCTTTCATTGAAATGCAAGAGTTGTAATCTTTCAGTAGTGTTTTGTGGTGCTTTACCTTGTCACAGTTACATTCTCTTGATTTTTCAAAGTTCATTTTGGATTTCTTTCATTGAAATGCAAGAGTTGGAATATTTCAGTAGTGTTTTGTCGTGCTTTACCTTGTCACAGTAGCATTCTCTTGATTTTTCAAAGTTCATTTTGGATTTCTTTCATTGAAATGCAAGAGTTGGAATATTTCATTAGTGTTTTGTCATGGTTTACCTTGTCACAGTTACATTATCTTGATTTTTCAAAGTCCATTTTGGATTTCTTTCATTGAAATGCAAGAGTTGGAATATTTCAGTAGTGCTTTGTTGTGGTTCACCTTGTCACAGTTACATTCTCTTGATGTTTCAAAGTTCATTTTGGATTTGTATCATTGAAATGCAAGAGTTGGATTTTTTCAGTAGTGTTTTGTTGTGGTTTACCTTGTCACAGTTACATTCTCTTGATTTTTTAAAGTTCATTTTGAATTTCTTTCATTGAAATGCAAGAGTTGGAATATTTCAGTAGTGTTTTGTCTTGGTTTACCATGTCACAGTTACATTCTCTTGATTTTTCAAAGTTCATTTTGGATTTCTTTCATTGAAATGCAAGAGTTGGAATATTTCAGTAGTGTTTTGTCATGTTTACGTAATCACAGTTACATTCTCTTAATTTTTCAAAGTTCATTTTGAATTTCTTTCATTTAAATGCAGGAGTTGGAATATTTCAGTAGTGTTTTGTCATGGTTTACCTTGTCACAGTTACATTCTCTTGATTTTTCAAAGTACATTTTGGATTTCTTTCATTGAAATGCAAGAGTTTGAATATTTCAGTAGTGTTTTGTTGTGGTTTACCTTTTCACAGTTACATTTTCTTGATTTTTCAAAGTTCATTTTGAATTTCTTTCGTTGAAATGCAAGAGTTGGAATATTTTAGTAGTTTTTTGTTGTGGTTTACCATGTCACAGTTACATTCTCTTGATTTTTCAAAGTTCATTTTGAATTTTTCTCGTTGAAATGCAAGAGTTGGAATATTTCAGTAGTGTTTTGTCGTGGTTTACCTTGTCACAGTTACATTCTCTTGATTTTTAAAATTTAATTTTGAATTTCTTTCATTGAAATGAAAGAGTTGGATTATTTCAGTAGTGTTTTGTCGTGGTTTACCTTGTCTCAGTTACATTCTCTTGATTTTTCAAAGTTCATTTTGAATTTCTTTCGTTGAAATGCAAGAGTTGGAATATTTCAGTAGTGTTTTGTCGTGGTTTACCTTGTCACAATTACATTCTCTTATTTTTCAAATTTCATTTTGAATTTCTTTCATTGAAATGCAAGAGTTGGAATATTTCAGTAGTGTTTTGGTTTGGTTCACCTTGTCACAGTTACATTCTCTTGATTTTTCAAAGTTCATTTTGAATTTCTTTCATTGTAATGCAAGAGTTGGAATATTTCAGTAGTGTTTCGTCATGGATTACCTTGTCACAGTTACATTCTCGTAATTTTTAAAAGTTCATTTTGAATTTCTTTAGTTGAAATGCAAGAGTTGGAATATTTCAGTAGTGTTTGTTGTGGTTTAGCTTATCACAGTTACATTCTCTTGATTTTTCAAAGTTCATTTTGGATTTCTTTCATTGAAATGCAAGAGTTGGAATATTTCAGTAGTGTTTTGTTGTGGTTTACCTTGTCACAGTTACATTCTCTTAATTTTTCAAAGTTCCTTTTGAATTTCTTTCATTGAAATGCAAGAGTTGGAATATTTCAGTAGTGTTTTGTCATGGTTTCCTTGTCACAGTTACATTCTCTTGATTTTTAAAGTTCATTTTGAATTTTTTTCATTGAAATGCAAGAGTTGGATTATTTCAGTAGTGTTTTGTCGTGCTTTACCTTGTCACAGTTGCATTCTCTTGATTTTTCAGAGTTCATTTTGGATTTCTTTCATTGAAATGCAAGAGTTGTAATCTTTCAGGAGTGTTTTGTTGTACTTTACCTTGTCACAGTTACATTCTCTTGATTTTTCAAAGTTCATTTTGGATTTCTTTCATTGAAATGCAAGAGTTGGAATATTTCAGTAGTTTTTTGCTATGGTTTACCTTGTCACAGTTACATTCTCTTGATTTTTCAAAGTTCATTTTAAATTTCTTTCGTTGAAATGCAAGAGTTGGAATATTTCAGTAGTGTTTTGTTGTGCTTTACCTTGTCACAGTTTCATTCTCTTGATTTTTCAAAGTTCATTTTGAATTTCTTTCATTGAAATGCAAGAGTTGGATTATTTCAGTAGTGTTTTGTCGTGGTTTACCATGTCACAGTTACATTCTCTTGATTTTTCATAGTTCATTTTGGATTTCTTTCATTGAAATGCAAGAGATGGAATATTTCAGTAGTGTTTTGTCATGGTTTACCTAATCACAGTTACATTTTCTTAATTTTTCAAAGTTCATTTTGAATTTCTTTCATTGAAATGCAAGAGTTGGAATATTTCAGTAGTGTTTTGTCATGGTTTACCTTGTCACTGTTTTATTCTCTTAATTTTTCAAAGTTCATTTTGGATTTCTTTCATTGAAATGCAAGAGTTGGAATATTTCAGTAGTGTTTTGTCGTGGTTTACCTTGTCACAGTTACATTCTCTTAATTTTTCAAAGTTCATTTTGAATTTATTTAGTTGAAATGCAATAGTTGGAATATTTAAGTAGTGTTTTGTCGTGGTTTACCTTGTCACAGCTACATTCTCTTGATTTTTCAAAGATCATTCTGAATTTCTTTCATTGAAATGCAAGAGTTGGATTATTTCAGTAGTGTTTCGTCGTGGTTTACCTTGTCACAGTTACATTCTCATGATTTTTCAAAGTTCATTTTGAATTTCTTTCATTGAAATTCACGAGTTGGAATATTTTAGTAGGGTTTTGTCGTCGTTTACCCTGTCATAGTTACATTCCCTTGATTTTTCAAGTTCATTTTGAATTTCTTTCATTTAAATGCAAGAGTTGGATTATTTCAGTAGTGTTTTTTCGTGCTTTACCTTGTCACAGTTACATTCTCTTGATTTTCAAAGTTAATTTTGAATTTCTTTCATTGAAATGCAAGAGTTGGAATATTTCAGTAGTGTTTTGTCATGGTTTACCTAATCACAGTTACATTCTCTTAATTTTTCAAAGTTCATTTTGAATTTCTTTCATTGAAATGCAAGAGTTGGATTATTTCAGTAGTGTTTTTTCGTGCTTTACCTTGTCACAGTTACATTCTCTTGATTTATCAAAGTTCATTTTGAATTTCTTTCATTGAAATGCAAGAGTTGGATTATTTCAGTAGTGTTTTGTCGTGCTTTACCTAATCACAGTTACATTCTCTTGATTTTTAAAAGTTCATTTTGAATTTCTTTCATTGAAATGCAAGAGTTGGAATATTTCAGTAGTGTTTTGTCATGGTTTAACTTGTCACAGTTACGTTATCTTGATTTTTCAAAGTCCATTTTGGATTTCTTTCATTGAAATGCAAGAGTTGTCATATTTCAGTAGTGTTTTGTTGTGCTTTACCTTGTCACCGTTACATTCTCTTGATTTTTCAAAGTTCATTTTGGATTTCTTTCATTGAAAAGCAAGAGTTGGAATATTTCAGTACTGTATTGTTATGGTTTACCTTGTCACAGTTACATTCTCTTGATTTTTCAAAGTTCATTTTTGTATTTCTTTCATTGAAATGCAAGAGTTTGAATATTTCAGTAGTGTTTTGTTGTGGTCTACCTTGTCACAGTTACATTCTCTTGATTTTTCAAAGTTCATTTTGAATTTCTTTCATTGAAATGCAATAGTTGGAATATTTCAGTAGTGTTTTGTCATGGTTTAGCTTGTCACAGTTACATTCTCTCGATTTTTCAAAGTTCATTTTGGATTTCTTTCATTGAGATGCAAGAATTGGAATATTTCAGTAGTGTTTTTTCGTGGTTTACCTTGTCTCAGTTACATTCTCTTGATTTTTCAAAGTTCATTTTGAATTTCTTTCATTGAAATGCAAGAGTTGGAATATTTCAGTAGTGTTTTGTCATGGTTTACTTTGTCACAGTTACATTCTCTTGATTTTTCAAAGTTCATTTTGTATTTCTTTCATTGAAATGCAAGAGTTGTATTATTTCAGTAGTGTTTTGTCGTGGTTTACCTTGTCATAGTTACATTCTCTTGATTTTTCAAAGTTCATTTTGGATTTCTTTCATTGCAATGCAAGAGTTGTAATATTTCACCAGTGTTTTGTTGTGCTTTACCTTGTCACAGTTACATTCTCTTGATTTTTCAAAGTTCATTTTGGATTTGTATCGTTGAAATGCAAGAGTTGGATTTTTTCAGTAGTGTTTTGTTGTGGTTTACCTTGTCACAGTTACATTCTCTTGATTTTTTAAAGTTCATTTTGAAATTCTTTCATTGAAATGCAAGAGTTGGATTATTTCAGTAGTGTTTTGTCTTGGTTTACCATGTCACAGTTACATTCTCTTGATTTTTCAAAGTTCATTTTGGATTTCTTTCATTGAAATGCAAGAGTTGGAATATTTCAGTAGTGTTTTGTCATGGTTTACCTTGTCACAGTTACATTCTCTTGATTTTTCAAAGTTCATTTTGGATTTCTTTCATTGAAATGCAAGAGTTGGAATATTTCAGCAGTGTTTTGTCATGGTTTTCCTTGTCACAGTTACATTCTCTCAATTTTTCATACTTTATTTTGTATTTCTTTCATTGAAATGCAAGACTTGGAATATTTCAGTAGTGTTTTGTTGTGGTTTACCTTGTCACAGTTACATTCTCTTGATTTTTCAAAGTTCATTTTGGATTTCTTTCATTGAAATGCAAGAACTGGAATATTTCAGTAGTGTTTTGTTATGGTTTACCGTGTCACAGTTACATTTTCTTGATTTTTCAAAGTTCATTTTGAATTTCATTCGTTGAAATGCAAGTTGGAATATTTAAGTAGTGTTTTGTCATGGTATACCTTGTCACAGTTACATTCTCTTGATTTTTAAAAGTTAATTTTGAATTTCTTTCATTGAAATGCAAGAGTTGTATTATTTTAGTAGTGTTTTGTCGTGCTTTACCTTGTCACAGTTACATTCTCGTGATTTTTCAAAGTTCATTTTGGATTTCTTTCATTGCAATGCAAGATTTGTAATATTTCACTAGTGTTTTGTTGTGCTTTATCTTGTCACAGTTACATTCTCTTGATTTTTCAAACTTCATTTTGGATTTATATCATTGAAATGCAAGAGTTGGATAATTTCAGTAGTGTTTTGTTGTGGTTTACCATGTCACAGTTACATTTTCTTAATTTTTTAAAGTTTATTTTGAATTTTTTTCATTGAAATTCAAGAGTTTTAATATATCAGTAGTGTATTGTCTTGGTTTACCATGTCACACTTACATTCTCTTGATTTTTCAAAATTCATTTTGGATTTCTTTCGTTGAAATGCAAGAGTTGGAATATTTCAGTAGTGTTTTGTCATGGTTTACCTAATCACAGTTACATTCTCTTAATTTTTCAAAGTTCATTTTGAATTTCTTTCATTGAAATGCAAGAGTTGGAATATTTCAGTAGTGTTTTGTCGTGGTTTACCTTGTCACAGTTACATTCTCTTGATTTTTCAAAGTTCATTTTGAATTTTTTTCATTCAAATGTAAGAGCTGGAATATTTCAGTATTGTTGTGCTGTGGTTTACCTTGTCACAGTTACATTTTCTTGATTTTTCAAAGTTCATTTTGAATTTCATTCGTTGAAATGTAAGAGTTGGAATATTTTAGTTGTGTTTTGTTGTGGTTTACCTTTTCACAGTTACACTCTCTGGATTTTTCAAAGTTCATTTTGAATTTTTCTCGTTGAACTGCAAGAGTTGGAATATTTCAGTAGTGTTTTGTCGTGGTTTACCTTGTCACACTTACATTCTCTAGAATTTTCAAAGCTCATTTTGAATTTTTTTCGTAGAAATATTAGAGCTGGAACATTTCTATAGAGTGTTGTGATGGTTACCTTGTCACAATTAAATTCTCCTAATTTTTAAAACTTCAGCTTGAATTTCATGCGTTGTAATTTACGAATAGTAATATTTTAGTAGTTTTTTGTTTTGGTTCACCTTGTCACAGTTACATTCTCTTGATTTTTCAAAGTTCATTTTGAATTTCTTTCATTGAAATGCAAGAGTTGGAATTTTTCAGTAGTGTTTTGTCGTGGTTTACCTATTCACAATTACATTCTCTTGATTTTTCAAAGTTAATTTGTAATTTCTTTCTTTTAAATGCAATAGTTGGAATATTTCAGTATTTTTTTGTTGTGGTTTAGCGTATCATAGTTACATTCTCTTGATTTTTCAAAGTTCATTTTGGATTTCTTTCGTTGAAATGCAAGAGTTGGAATATTTTATTAGTGTTTTGTCGTCGTTTACCTTTTCACAGTTACATTCTTTTAATTTTTCAAATTTCCTTTAGAATTTCTGTAGTTGAAATGCAATAGTTGGATTATTTCAGTAGTATTTTGTCTTGGTTTCCTTGTCACAGTTACATTCTCTTGATTTTTCAAAGTTCATTTTGAATTTCTTTCATTGAAATTCAAGAGTTGGAATATTTCAGTAGTGTTTTGTCGTGCTTTACCTTGTCACAGTTGCATTCTCTTGATTTTTCAAAGTTCATTTTGGATTTCTTTCATTGAAATGCAAGAGTTGGAATATTTCAGTAGTATTTTGTTATGCTTTACCTTGTCACAGTTACATTCTCTTAATTTTTCAAAGTTCATTTTGGATTTCTTTCCTTGAAATGCAAGAGTTGGAATATTTCAGTAGTGTTTTGTCGTGGTTTACCATGTCACAGTTACATTCTCTTGATTTTTCATAGTTCATTTCGAATTTCTTTCATTGAAATGCAAGAGCTGGAATATTTCAGTAGTGTTTTGTCATGGTTTACCTAATCACAGTTACATTTTCTTAACTTCTCAAAGTTCATTTTGAATTTCTTTCATTGACATGCAAGAGTTGGAATATTTCAGTAGTGTTTTGTCATGGTTTATCTTGTCACAGTTACATTCTCTTGATTTTTCAAAGTCCATTTTGGATTTCTTTCATTGAAATGCAAGAGTTGGAATATTTCAGTAGTGTTTTGTCATGGTTTACCATGTCACAGATACATTCTCTTAATTTTTCAAAGTTCATTTTGAATTTCTTTCGTTGAAATGCAAGAGTTGGAATATTTCAGTAGTGTTTTGTTGTGGTTTACCCTGTCACAGTTATATTCTCTTCATTTTTCAAAGATCATTCTGAATTTCTTTCATTGAAATGAAAGAGTTGAAATATTTCAGTAGTGTTTTGTAATGGTTTACCTTGTCACAGTTACATTCTCTTGATTTTTCAAAGTTCATTTTGAATTTCTTTCATTGAAATGCAAGAGCTGGAATATTTCAGTAGTGTTTTGTCATGGTTTACCTTGTCACAGTTACATTTTCATGATTTTTCAAAGTTCATTTTGGATTTATTTCGTTGAAATGCAAGAGTTGGAATATTTCAGTTGTGTTTTGTTGTGGTTTACCTTGTCACAGTTACATTTTCCTGATTTTTCTAAGTTCATTTTGGATTTCTTTCATTGAAATGCAAGAGTTGGATTATTTCAGTAGTGTTTAGTCGTTGTTTACCTTGTCACAGTTACATTCTCTTGATTTTTTAAAGTTCATTTTGAGTTTCTTTCATTGAAATGCAAGAGTCGGAATATTTCAGTAGTGTTTTATCGTGGTTTACCTTGTCACAGTTACATTCTCTTGATTTTTCAAAGTTCATTTTGAATTTTTTTCATTGAAATGCAAGAGTTGGATTATTTCAGTAGTGTTCTGTCGTGCTTTACCTAGTCACAGTTACACTCTCTTGATTTTTCAAAGTTCATTTTGGATTTCTTTCATTGAAATGCAAGAGTTGGAATATTTAAGCAGTGTTTTGTTATGGTTTACCTTGTCACAGTTACATTCTCTTGATTTTTCAAAGTTCATTTTGGATTTCTTTCATTGAAATGCAAGAGTTGGAATATTTCAGTAGTGTTTTGTTTTGGTTAACTTGTCACAGTTACATTCTCTTGATTTTTCGAAGTTCATTTTGAATTTCTGTTATTGAAATGCAAGAGTTGGAATATTTCAGTAGTATTTTGTTGTGGTTTACCTTGTCATAGTTACATTCTCTTGATTTTTCAAAGTTCATTTTGGATTTCTTTCATTGAAATGCAAGAGTTGGAATGTTTCAGTAGTGTTTTGTCATGGTTTACCTAATCACAGTTACATTCTCTTAATTTTTCAAAGTTCATTTTGGATTTCTTTCGTTAAAAAGTGAGAGTTGGAATATTTCGGTAGTGTTTTGTCTTGGTTTACCTTGTCACAGTTACATTCTCTTAATTTTTAAAATTTTATTTAGAATTTTTATCGATGAAATGCAAGGGTTGGAATATTTCAATAGTGTTTTGTTGTGGTTTACCTTGTCACAGTTACATTCTCTTGATTTTTCAAAGTTCATTTTGAATTTCTTTCATTGATATGCAAGAGTTGGAATATTTCAGTAGTGTTTTGTTTTGGTTAACTTGTAACAGTTACATTCTCTTGATTTTTCAAAGTTAATTTTGAATTTCTTTTATTGAAATGCAAGAGTTGGATTATTTCAGTAGTGTTTTGTCGTGGTTTACCATGTCATAGTTACATTCTCTTGATTTTTCAAAGTTCATTTTGGATTTCTTTCATTGAAATGAAAGAGTTGGAATGTTTCAGTAGTGTTTTGTCATGGTTTACCTAATCACAGTTACATTCTCTTAAATTTTCAAAGTTCATTTTGAATTTCTTTCATTTAAATGCAAGAGTTGGAATATTTCAGTAGTGTTTTGTCTTGATTTACCTTGTCACAGTTACATTCTCTTAATTTTTCAAAGTTAATTTTGAATTTCTATCGTTGAAATGCAAGAGTTGGAATATTTCAGTAGTGTTTTGTTGTGGTTTACTTTGTCACATTTACATTCTCTTGATTTTTCAATGTTCATTTTGAATTTCTTTCTTCGAAATGCAAGAGTTGGAATATTTTAGTAGTGTCTTGTCGTGGTTTACCATGTCACAGTTCAATTCTCTTTATTTTTCAAAGTTCATTTTGAATATCTTTCGTTGAAATGCAAGAGTTGGAATATTTCAGTAGTGTTTTGTCGTGGTTTACTTTGTCACAGTTACATTCTCTTGATTTTTAAAGTTCATTTTGGATTTCTTTCGTTGAAATACAAGAGTTGGAATATTTCAGTAGTGTTTTGTCATGGTTTATCGTGTCACAGTTAAATTCCCTTGATTTTTCAAAGTTCATTATTGATTTCTTTCGTTGAAATGTATTTTGTTGTGCTTTACCTTGACACAGTTACATTTTTTTGATTTTTCAAAGTTCATTGGGATTTCTTTCATTGAAATGCAAGAGTTGGAATATTTTAGTAGTGTTTTGTTGTGCTTTACCCTGTCACAGTTACATTCTCTTGATTTTCAAAGTTAATTTTGAATTTCTTTCATTGAAATGAAAGAGTTGGAATATTTCAGTAGTGTTTTGTCGTGGCTTACCTTGTCACATTTACATTCTCTTGATTTTTCAAAGTTCATTTTGGATTTCTTTCATGAAATGCAAGAGTTGGATTATTTCAGTAGTTATTTGTATTGATTTACCTTGTCACAGTTACTATCTCTTAATTTTTCAAAGTTCATTTTGAATTTCTTTCTTTGAAATGCAAGAGTTGGAATATTTCAGTAGAGGTTTGTCGTGGTTTACCTTGTCACAATTATATTCTCTTGATTTTTCAAAGTTCATTTTGGATTTCTTTCATTGAAATGCAACAGTTGTAATATTTCAGTAGTGTTTTGTTGTGCTTTACCTTGTCACAGTTTAATTCTCTTGATTTTTCAAAGTTCATTTTGGATTTCTTTCATTGCAATGCTAGAGTTGGAATATTTCAGTAGTGTTTTGTTATGGTTTACCTTGTCACAGTTACATTCTCTTGATTTTTCAAAGTTCATTTTGGATTTCTTTCATTGAAATGCAAAAGTTGGAATATTTTAGTAGTGTCTTGTCGTGGTTTACCATGTCACAGTTCAATACTCTTTATTTTTCACAGTTCATTTTGGATTTCATTCGTTGAAATGCACGAGTTGGAATTTTTCAGTAATGTCTTGTAGTGGTTTACCTTGTCAAACTTACATTCTCTAGATTTTTCAAATTTCATTTTGGATTTCTTTCGTTTAAATGAAAGAGTTGTAATATTTAAGATGTGTATTGTCGTGGTTTACCTTGTAGCAATTACATTCTCTTGATTTTTCGAAGTTCATTTTGAATTTCTTTCGTGAAATGCAAGAGTTGGAACATTTTAGTAGTGTTTTGTCGTGGTTTACTTTGTCACAGTTACATTCCCTTGATTTTTCAAAGTTCATTTTGGATTTCTTTCGTTGAAATGCAAGAGTTGGAAAATTTCAGTAGTGTTTTGTCGTGGTTTATCGTGTCACAGTTAAATATTCTCTATTTTTCAAAGTTCATTATTGATTTCTTTCGTTGAAATGTGTTTTGTTGTGCTTTACCTTGACACAGTTACATTTTCTTGATTTTTCAAAGTTCATTGGGATTTCTTTCATTGAAATGCAAGAGTTGGAATACTTCAGTAGTGTTATGTTGTGGTTTACCTTGTAATAGTTACATTCTTTTGATTTTTCAAAGTTCATTTTGGATTTCTTTCATTGAAATGCAAGAGTTGGAATATTTCACTAGTGTTTTGCCATGGTTCACCTTGTCACAATTACATTGTCTTGATTTTTCAAGGTTCATTTTTGATTTCTTTCGTGAATGCGAGAGTTGGAATATTTCAGTAGTGCTTTGTCGTGGTTTACCTTGTCACAGTTACATTCTCTTAATTTTTCAAAGTTCATTTTGAATTTCTGTCGTTAAAATGCAAGAGTTGGAATATTTCAGTAGAGGTTTGTCGTGGTTTACCTTGTCACAGTTATATTCTCTCGATTTTTCAAAGTTCATTTTGGATTTCTTTCATTAAAATGCAAGAGTTGTAATATTTCAGTAGTGTTTTGTTTTGCTTTACCTTGTCACAGTTAAATTCTCTTGATTTTTCAAAGTTCTTTTTTGATTTATTTCATTGAAATGCAAGAGTTGGATTATTTAAGTAGTGTTTTGTCGTGCTTTACCTTGTCACAGTTACATTCTCTTGATTTTTCAAAGTTCATTTTGGATTTCTTTCATTGCAATGCAAGAGTTGTAATATTTCACTTGTGTTTTGTTGTGCTTTACCTTGTCACAGTTACATTCTCTTCATTTTTCAAAGTTCATTTTGGATTCCTTTCATTGAAATGCAAGAGTTGGAATATTTCAATAGTATTTTGTTGTGGTTTACCTTGTCACACTTACATTATCTTAATTTTTGAAATTCCCTTGTGGATTTCGTTCATTGAAATTCAAGAGATTGATTATTTCAGTAGTGGTTTTTCGATGTTTACATTATCACGGCTTTATTTCATTGATTTTTCAATGTTCATTCTGTGTTTCTTTCATTGAAAATAAGGAGTTGGAATATTTCACTAGTGTTTTGTCGTGGTTTACAATCTCACAGTTACATTATCTTGATTTTTCATAGTTCATTTTGGATTTCTTTCATTGAAATGCAAGAGATGGAATATTTCAGTAGTGTTTTGTCATGGTTTACCTAATCACAGTTACATTATCTTAACTTCTCAAAGTTCATTTTGAATTTCTTTCATTGACATGCAAGAGTTGGAATATTTCAGTAGTGTTTTGTCATGGTTTACCGTGTCACTGTTAAATTCTCTTGATTTTTCAAAGTTCATTTTGAATTTCTTTCATTCAAATGTAAGAGTTGGAATATTTCAGTAGTGTATTGTCATGGTTTACCTTGTCAAAGTTACATTCTCTTGATTTTTCAAAGTTCATTTAGAATTTCTTTCGTTGAAATGCACGAGTTGGAATATTTCAGTAGTGTTTTGTGGTGCTTTAAATTGTCAAAGTTACATTCTCTTGATTTTTCAAATTTCAATTTGAATTTCTTTCGTGAAATACAAGAGTTGGAATATTTCACTAGTGTTTTGTCGTGGTTTACATTGTCACAGTTAAATTATCTTGCTTTTTCAAAGTTCATTTTGGATTTCTTTCGTTGAAATGCAAGAGTTGGAAAATTTCAGTAGTGTTTTGTCGTGGTTTATCGTGTCACAGTTAAATACTCTCTATTTTTCAAAGTTCATTATTGATTTCTTTCGTTGAAATGTGTTTTGTTGTGCTTTACCTTGACACAGTTACATTTTCTTGATTTTTCAAAGTTAATTGGGATTTCTTTCATTGAAATGCAAGAGTTGGAATACTTTAGTAGTGTTATGTTGTGGTTTACCTTGTAATAGTTACATTCTCTTGATTTTTCAAAGTTCATTTTGGATTTCTTTCATTGAAATGCAAGAGTTGGAATATTTCAGTAGTGTTTTGTCGTGGTTTACCTTGTCACAGTTACACTTTCTTGATTTTTCAAAGTTCATTTTGGATTTCTTTCTACTGAATGCGAGAGTTGGAATATTTCAGTAGTGCTTTGTCGTGGTTTACCTTGTCACAGTAACATTTTCTTAATTTTTCAAAGTTCATTTTGGATTTCTTTGTTTAAAATGCAAGAGTTGGAATATTTCAGTAGAGGTTTGTCGTGGTTTACCTTGTCACAGTTATATTCTCTCGATTTTTCAAAGTTCATTTTGGATTTCTTTCATTAAAATGCAAGAGTTGTAATATTTCAGTAGTGTTTTGTTGTGCTTTACATTGTCACAGTTTAATTCTCTTGATTTTTCAAAGTTCTTTTTTTATTTCTTTCATTGAAATGCAAGAGTTGTATTATTTCAGTATTGTTTTGTATTGGTTTAACTTGTCACAGTTACATTCTCTTGATTTTTCAAAGTTCATTTTGGATTTCTTTCATTTCAATGCAAGAGTTGTAATATTTCACTTGTGTTTTGTTGTGGTTTACCTTGTCACAGTTACATTCTCTTCATTTTTCAAAGTTCATTTTGGATTCCTTTCATTGAAATGCAAGAGTTGGAATATTTCAGTAGTATTTTGTCATGGTTTACCATGTCACAGTTACATTTTCTTGATTTTTCAAAGTTCATTTCGGATTCCTTTCATTGAAATGCAAGAGATGGAATATTTCAGTAGTGTTTTGTCGTGATTTATCTTGTAACAGTTTCATTCTCTTGATTTTTCAAAGTTCATTTGAATTTCTTTCATTGAAATGCAAGAGTTGGATTATTTCAGTAGTGTTTTGTCGTGGTTTACCATGTCACAGTTACATTCTCTTGATTTTTCATAGTTCATTTCGGATTTCTTTCATTGAAATGCAAGAGCTGGAATATTTCAGTAGTGTTTTGTCATGGTTTACCTAATCACAGTTACATTTTCTTAACTTCTCAAAGTTCATTTTGAATTTCTTTCATTGACATGCAAGAGTTGGAATATTTCAGTAGTGTATTGTCATGGTTTACCTTGTCACAGTTGCATTCTCTTAATTTTTCAAAGTCCATTTTGGATTTCTTTCATTGAAATGCAAGAGTTGGAATATTTCAGTAGTGTTTTGTCATGGTTTACCTTGTCACAGTTACATTCTCTTAATTTTTCAAAGTTCATTTTGAATTTCTTTTCTTTGAAATGCAAGAGTTGGAATAATTAAGTAGTGTGTTGTGTTGGTTTACCTTGTCACAGTTACATTCTCTTGATTTTTCAAAGATCATTCTGAATTTCTTTCATTGAAATACAAGAGTTGTAATATTTCAGTATGTTTCGTCGTTGTTTACCTTGTCACACTTATATTTTCTTGATTTTTCAAAGTCCATTTTGGATTTCTTTCATTGAAATGCAAGAGTTGAAACATTTAAGTAGTGTTTTGCCGTGCTTTATATTATCAGAATTAACTTCCCACGATTTTTAAATGTTCATTGTGAATTTCCCTAATTGAAATGCAACAATTGGATTGTTTCGGTAGTGTTTTGTAGTGCTTTATATAGTCTCAGTTGCATTCTCTTGATTTTTTTAAGTTCATTTTGGATTTCTTTCGTTAAAATGCAAGAGTTGGATTATTTCAGTAGTGTTTCGTCGTTGTTTACCTTGTCACAGTTACATTCTCTTGATTTTTTAAAGTTCATTTTGAGTTTATTTCATTGAAATGCAAGAGTTGGAATATTTCAGTAGTGTTTTGTCATGGTTTACCTTGTCACAGTTACATTCTCTTGATTTTTCAAAGTTCATTTTGAATTTCTTTCTTTGAAATGCAAGAGTTGGATTATTTCAGTAGTGTTTTGTCTTGCTTTACCTTTTAACAGTTACATTCTCTTGATTTTTAAAAGTTCATTTTGGATTTCTTTCATTGAAATGCAAGAGTTGGAATATTTAAGCAGTGTTTTGTTATGGTTTACCTTGTCACAGTTACATTCTCTTGATTTTTCAAAGTTCATTTTGGATTTCTTTCATTGAAATGCAAGAGTTAGAATATTTCAGTAGTGTTTTGTTTTGGTTAACTTGTCAAAGTTACATTCTCTTGATTTTTCAAAGTTCATTTTGAATTTCTTTTATTGAAATGCAAGAGTTGGATTATTTCAGTAGTGTTTTGTAGTGGTTTACCATGTCATAGTTACATTCTCTTGATTTTTCAAAGTTCATTTTGGATTTCTGTCATTGAAATGCAAGAGTTGGAATGTTTCAGTAGTGTTTTGTCATGGTTTACCTAATCACAGTTACATTCTCTTAAATTTTCAAAGTTCATTTTGAATTTCTTTCATTGAAATGCAAGAGTTGGAATATTTCAGTAGTGTTTTGTAATGTTTTACCTTGTCACAGTTACATTCTCTTAATTTTTCAAATTTAATTTTGAATTTCTATCGTTGAAATGCAAGAGTTGGAATATTTCAATAGTGTTTTGTTGTGGTTTACCTTGTCACAGTTACATTCTCTTGATTTTTCAAAGTTAATTTTGAATTTCTTTCATTGATATGCAAGAGTTGGAATATTTCAGTAGTGTTTTGTTTTGGTTAACTTGTCACAGTTACATTCTCTTGATTTTTCAAAGTTCATTTTGAATTTCTTTTATTGAAATGCAAGAGTTGGATTATTTCAGTAGTGTTTTGTCGTGGTTTACCATGTCATAGTTAAATTCTCTTGATTTTTCAAAGTTCATTTTGGATTTCTTTCATTGAAATGCAAGAGTTGGAATGTTTCAGTAGTGTTTTGTCATGGTTTACCTAATCACAGTTACATTCTCTTAAATTTTCAAAGTTCATTTTGAATTTCTTTCATTTAAATGCAAGAGTTGGAATATTTCAGTAGTGTTTTGTCATGGTTTACCTTGTCACAGTTACATTCTCTTGATTTTTCAATGTTCATTTTGAATTTCTTTCGTCGAAATGCAAGAGTTGGAATATTTTAGTAGTGTCTTGTCGTGGTTTACCATGTCACAGTTCAATTCTCTTTATTTTTCAAAGTTCATTTTGAATATCTTTCGTTGAAATTCAATAGTTGGAATATTTCAGTAGTGTTTTGTCGTGGTTTACTTTGTCACAGTTACATTCTCTTGATTTTTAAAGTTAATTTTGAATTTCTATCGTTGAAATGCAAGAGTTGGAATATTTCAGTAGTGTTTTGTTGTGGTTTACTTTGTCACATTTACATTCTCTTGATTTTTCAATGTTCATTTTGAATTTCTTTCTTCGAAATGCAAGAGTTGGAATATTTTAGTAGTGTCTTGTCGTGGTTTACCATGTCACAGTTCAATTCTCTTTATTTTTCAAAGTTCATTTTGAATATCTTTCGTTGAAATGCAAGAGTTGGAATATTTCAGTAGTGTTTTGTCGTGGTTTACTTTGTCACAGTTACATTCTCTTGATTTTTAAAGTTCATTTTGGATTTCTTTCGTTGAAATACAAGAGTTGGAATATTTCAGTAGTGTTTTGTCATGGTTTATCGTGTCACAGTTAAATTCCCTTGATTTTTCAAAGTTCATTATTGATTTCTTTCGTTGAAATGTATTTTGTTGTGCTTTACCTTGACACAGTTACATTTTTTTGATTTTTCAAAGTTCATTGGGATTTCTTTCATTGAAATGCAAGAGTTGGAATAGTTCAGTAGTGTTTTGTTGTGGTTTACCTTGTCGCAGTTACAATCTATTGATTTTTCAAAGTTAATTTTCTATTTATTTCGTTGAAATGAAAGAGTTGGAATATTTCAGTAGTGTTTTGTCGTGGTTTACCTTTTCACAGTTACATTCTCTTGATTTTTCAAAGTTCATTTTGGATTTCTTTCGTGAAATGCAAGAGTTGGAATATTTCAGTAGTGCTTTGTATTGATTTACCTTGTCACAGTTAATATCTCTTAATTTTTCAAATTTCATTTTGTATTTATTTCTTTGAAATGCAAGAGTTGGAATATTTCAGTAGAGGTTTGTCGTGGTTTACCTTGTCACAATTATATTCTCTTGATTTTTCAAAGTTCATTTTGGATTTCTTTCATTGAAATGCAACAGTTGTAATATTTCAGTAGTGTTTTGTTGTGCTTTACCTTGTCACAGTTTAATTCTATTGATTTTTCAAAGTTCATTTTGGATTTCTTTCATTGCAATGCTAGAGTTGGAATATTTCAGTAGTGTTTTGTTATGGTTTACCTTGTCACAGTTACATTCTCTTGATTTTTCAAAGTTCATTTTGGATTTCTTTCATTGAAATGCAAGAGTTGGAATATTTTAGTAGTGTCTTGTCGTGGTTTACCATGTCACAGTTCAATACTCTTTATTTTTCAAAGTTCATTTTGAATTTCTTTCGTTGAAATGCAAGAGTTGGAATATTTAAGTAGTGTTTTGTCGTGGTTTACATTGTCACAGTTACATTCTCTTGATTTTTCGAAGTTCATTTTTAATTTCTTTCGTGAAATGCAAGAGTTGGAAAATTTTAGTAGTGTTTTGTCGTGGTTTAATTTGTCACAGTTACATTCCCTTGATTTTTCAAAGTTCATTTTGGATTTCTTTCGTTGAAATGCAAGAGTTGGAAAATTTCAGTAGTGTTTTGTCGTGGTTTATCGTGTCACAGTTAAATATTCTCTATTTTTCAAAGTTCATTATTGATTTCTTTCGTTGAAATGTGTTTTGTTGTGCTTTACCTTGACACAGTTACATTTTCTTGATTTTTCAAAGTTCATTGGGATTTCTTTCATTGAAATGCAAGAGTTGGAATACTTTAGTAGTGTTATGTTGTGGTTTACCTTGTAATAGTTACATTCTCTTGATTTTTCAAAGTTCATTTTGGATTTCTTTCCTTGAAATTCAAGAGTTGTAATATTTCAGTAGTGTTTTGTAGTGGTTTACCTTGTCACAGTTACACTTTCTTGATTTTTCAAAGTTCATTTTGGATTTCTTTCTTGAAATGCGAGAGTTGGAATATTTCAGTAGTGCTTTGTCGTGGTTTACCTTGTCACAGTTACATTCTCTTTATTTTTCAAAGTTCATTTTGAATTTCTTTCGTTAAAATGCAAGAGTTGGAATATTTCAGTAGAGGTTTGTCGTGGTTTACCTTGTCACAGTTATATTCTCTCGATTTTTCAAAGTTCATTTTGGATTTCTTTCATTAAAATGCAAGAGTTGTAATATTTCAGTAGTGTTTTGTTGTGCTTTACCTTGTCACAGTTTAATTCTCTTGATTTTTCAAAGTTCATTTTGAATTTCTTTCATTGAAATGCAAGAGTTGGATTATTTCAGTAGTGTTTTGTCGTGCTTTACCTTGTCACAGTTACATTCTCTTGATTTTTCAAAGTTCATTTTGGATTTCTTTCATTGCAATGCAAGAGTTGTAATATTTCACTTGTGTTTTGTTGTGCTTTACCTTGTCACAGTTACATTCTCTTCATTTTTCAAAGTTCATTTTGGATTCCTTTCATTGAAATGAAAGAGTTGGAATATTTCAGTAGTTTTATGTTGTGGTTTACCTTGTCACAGTTACATTCTCTTGATTTTTCAAAGTTCATTTTGAATTTCTTTCATTGAAATGCAAGAGTTGGAATATTTCAGTAGTGTTTTGTCTTGGTTAACCATGTCACAGTTATATTCTCTTGATTTATCAAAGTTCATTTTGGACTTCTTTCATGGAAATGCAAGAGTTGGAATATTTCAGTAGTGTTTTGTCATGGTTTACCTAATCACAGTTACATTCTCTTAATTTTTCAAAGTTAATTTTGAATTTCTTTCGTTGAAATGCAAGAGTTGGATTATTTCAGTAGTGTTTTGTTGTGGTTTACCTTGTAACAGTTACATTCTCTTGATTTTTCAAAGTTCATTTTGAATTTCTTTCATTGAAATGCAAGAGTTGGAATATTTTAGTAGTGTCTTGTTGTGGTTTACCATGTCACAGTTATATTCTCTTTATTTTTCAAAGTTTATTTTGAATATCTTTCGTTGAAATGCAAGAGTTGGAATATTTCGGTAGTGTTTTATCGTGGTATACCTTGTCACAGTTACATTCTCTTGATTTTTCAAAGTTTCATTTTGGATTTCTTTCGTTGAAATGCAAGAGTTGGAATATTTCAGTAGTGTTTTGTCATGGTTTACCTTGTCACAGTTACATTCTCTTGATTTTTCAAAGTTCATTTTGAATTTCTTTCGTGAAATGCAAGAGTTGGATTATTTCAGTAGTGTTTTGTCGTGGTGTACTTTGTCACAGTTACATTCTCTTGATTTTTCAAAGTTCATTTTGGATTTCTTTCGTTGAAATGCAAGAGTTGGAATATTTCAGTAGTGTTTTGTCGTGGTTTAGCGTGTCACAGTTAAATTCTCTTGATTTTTCAAAGTTCATTTTTGATTTCTTTCGATGAAATGTGTTTTGTTGTGCTTTATCCTGACATAGTTACATTTTTTTGATTTTTCACAGTTCATTGGGATTTCTTTCATTGAAATGCAAGAGTTGGAATATTTCAGTAGTGTTTTGTTGTGGTTTACCTTGTCACAGTTACATTCTATTGATTTTTCAAAGTTCATTTTGGATTTCTTTTATTAGTTGGAATATTTCAGTTGTGTTTTGTCGCGGTTTACCTTGTCACAATTACATTCTCTTGATTTTTCAAAGTACATTTTGTGATTTCTTTCGTGAAATGCAAGAGTTGGAATATTTCACTAGTGCTTTGTCGTGGTTTACCTTGTCACTGTTACATTCTCTTGATTTTTCAAAGTTCATTTTGAATTTCTTTCGTTGAAATGAAAGAGTTGGAATATTTCAGTAGAGGTTTGTCGTGGTTTACCTTGTCACAGTTATATTCTCTTGATTTTTCAAAGTTCATTTTGGATTTCTTTCATTGAATTGCAAGAGTTGTAATATTTCAGTAGTGTTTTGTTGTGCTTTACCTTGTCACAGTTTAATTCTCTTGATTTTTCAAAGTTCATTTTGGATTTCTTTCATTGAAATGCAACAGTTGGAATATTTCAGTAGTGTTTTGTTATGGTTTACCTTGTCACAGTTACATTCTCTTGATTTTTCAAAGTTCATTTTGGATTTCTTTCATTGAAATTCAAGAGTTGGAATATCTTAGTAGTGTCTTATCGTGGTTTACCATGTCACAGTTCAATTCTCTTTATTTTTCAAAGTTTATTTTGGATTTCTTTCGTTGAAAGGCAAGAGTTGGAATATTTCAGTAGTGTTTTGTCGTGGTTTATCGTGTCACAGTAAAATTCTCTTGATTTTTCAAAGTTCATTATTGATTTCTTTCGTTGAAATGTGTTTTGTTGTGCTTTACCTTGACACAGTTACATTTTCTTGATTTTTCAAAGTTCATTGGGATTTCTTTCATTGAAATGCAAGAGTTGGAATATTTCAGTAGTATTATGTTGTGCTTTACCTTGTCACAGATACATTCTCTTGATATTTCAAAGTTATTTTTGGATTTATTTCATTGAAATTCAAGATTTGGAATGTTTCAGTAGTGTTTTGTCATGTTTTACAATCTCAATGTTAAATTTTCTTGATTTTTCAAAGTTCGTTTTGGATTTCTTTCTTGAAATGCAAGAGTTGGAATATTTCAGTAGTGCTTTGTCGTGGTTTACCTTGTCATAGTTACATTCTCTTAATTTTTCAAAGTTCATTTTGAATTTATTTCGTTGAAATGCAAGAGTTGGAACGTTTCAGTAGAGGTTTGTCGTGGTTTACCTTGTCACAGTTAAATTCTCTTGATTTTTCAAAGTTCATTTTGGATTTCTTTCATTTAAATGCAAGAGTTGGAATATTTCAGTAGTGTTTTGTTGTGCTTTACCTTGTCACAGTTTAATTCTCTTGATTTTTCAAAGTTCATTTTGGATTTCTTTCATTGAAATGCAAGAGTTGGAATATTTCAGTAGTATTTTGTTTTGGTTTACCTTGTCATAGTTACATTTTCTTGATTTTTCAGAGTTCATTTTTGATTTCTTTCATTGAAATGCAAGAGTTGGATTATTTCAGTAGTGTTTTGTCGTGGTTTACCTTGTCACAGTTATATTTTCTTCATTTTTCAGAGTTCATTTTGGATTTCTTTCATTGAAATGCAAGTTGGATTATTTCAGTAGTGTTTTGTTGCGGTTTACCTAGTCACAGTTACATTCTATTGATTTTTCAAAGTTCATTTTGGATTTCTTTCGTTGAAATGCAAGAGTTGGAATATTTCAGTAGTGTTTTGTCGTCGTTTACCTTGTCACAGTTATATTATCTTGATATTTCAAAGTCCATTTTGAATTTAGTTAATTGAAAATAAAGAGTTTGAATATTTCAGTAGTGTTTGGTTATGTTTTACCTTGTCAAAATTACATTCTCTTGATTTTTAAAAGTTCATTGTGGATTTCATTCATTGAAATGCAAGAGATGGAATATTTCAGTAGTGTTTTGTAGTGGTTTACCTTGTCACTTTTACATTATATTGACTTTTCAAAGTTCATTTTGTATTTCTTTCGTTGAAATGCAAGAGTTGTATTATTTCAGTAGTGTTTCGTCGTGGTTTACCTTCTCACAGTTACATTCTCATGATTTTTCAAAGTTCATTTTGAGTTTCTTTCATTGAAATGCAAGTTGGAATATTTAAGTAATGTTTTGTCGTGGTTTACCTTGTCACAGTTACATTCTCATGATTTTTCAAAGTTCATTTTGAATTTCTTTCACTCAAATACAAGAGTTGGAATATTTCTGTAGTGTTTTGTTGTGCTTTACCGTGTCACAATTACATTCTCTTGATTTTTCAAAGTTCATTTTGAATATTTTTCATTGAAAAGCAAGAGTTGGAATATTTCAGTAGTGTTTTGTTATGGTTTACATTGTCACAGTTACATTCTCTTGATTTTTCAAAGTTCATTTTGTATTTCTTTCATTGAAATGCAAGAGTTGGAATATTTCAGTAGTGTTTTGTTTTGGTTAACTTGTCACAGTTACATTCTCTTGATTTTTCAAAGTTCATTTTGAATTTCTTTTATTGAAATGCAAGAGTTGGATTATTTCAGTAGTGTTTTGTCGTGGTTTACCTTGTCATAGTTACATTCTCTTGATTTTTCAAAGTTCATTTTGGATTTCTGTAATTGAAATGCAAGATTTGGAATTTTTCAGTAGTGTTTTGTCATGGTTTACCTAATCACAGTTACATTCTCTTAAATTTTCAAAGTTCATTTTGAATTTCTTTCATTGAAAAGCAAGAGTTGGAATATTTCAGTAGTGTTTTGTCATGGTTTACCTTGTCACAGTTACATTCTCTTAATTTTGCAAATTTCATTTTGAATTTCTATCGTTGAAATGCAAGAGTTGGAATATTTCAATAGTGTTTTGTTGTGGTTTACCTTGTCACAGTTACATTCTCTTGATTTTTCAAAGTTCATTTTGAATTTCTTTCGTTGAAATGCAAGAGTTGGAATATTTCAGTAGTGTTTTGTTTTGGTTAACTTGTCACAGTTACATTCTCTTGATTTTTCAAAGTTCATTTTGAATTTCTTTCATTGAAATGCAAGAGTTGGATTATTTCACTAGTGTTTTGTCGTGGTTTACCATGTCACAGTTACATTCTCTTGATTTTTCATAGTTAATTTCGGATTTCTTTCATTGAAATGCAAGAGCTGGAATATTTCAGTAGTGTTTTGTCATGGTTTACCTAATCACAGTTACATTTTCTTAACTTCTCAAAGTTCATTTTGAATTTCTTTCATTGACATGCAAGAGTTGGAATATTTCAGTAGTGTTTTGTCATGGTTTACCTTGTCACAGTTACATTCTCTTGATTTTTCAAAGTTTATATTGGATTTCTTTCATTGAAATCCAAGAGTTGTATTATGTTAGTTGTTGATTATCGTGGTTTACTTTGTCACAGTTGCATTATCTTAATTTTTCAAATTTCATTTTGAATTTCTTTCGTTGAAATGAGATAGTTTGAATATTTCAGTATTGTTTTGTCCTGCTTTACCTTATCAAAGATACATTCTCTTGATTTTTCAAAGATCATTCTGAATTTCTTTCATTGAAATGCAAGAGTTGAAATATTTCAGTAGTGTTTTGTCGTGGTTTACCTTGTCACACTTATATTCTATTGATTTTTCAAAGTCTATTTTGGATTTCTTTCCTTGAAATGCAAGAGTTGGAACATTTCATTAGTATTTTGCCGTGGTTTACCTTGTCAGAATTAAATTCCCACGATTTTTAAAAATTCATTGTGGTTTTCCCTCATCGAAATGCAAGAATTGGATTGTTTAGGTAGTGTTTTGTAATGGATTATATAGTCGCGGTTACATTCTCTTGATTTTCTAAAGTTCATTTTGTATTTCTTTCGTTAAAATGCAAGAGTTGAATTATTTCAGTAGTGTTTCGTCGTTGTTTACCTTGTCACAGTTACATTCTCTTGATTTTTCAAAGTTCATTTTGAGTCTCTTTCGTTGAAATGCAAGAATCGGAATATTTCAGTAGTGTTTTATCGTGATTTACCTTGTCACAGTTACATTCTCTCGATTGTTCAAAGTTCATTTTGAATTTCTTTCATTGAAATGAAAGACTTGGAATATTTCAGTAGTGTTCTGTCGTTGTTTACCTAGTCACTGTTACACCCTCTTGATTTCTCAAAGTTCATTGTTAATATTTTTCATTGAAATGCAAGAGTTGGAATATTTCATTAGTGTTTTGTTATGGTTTACCTTGTCACAGTTACATTCTCTTGATTTTTCAAAGTTCATTTTGGATTTCTTTCATTGAAATGCAAGAGTTGGAATATTTCAGTAGTGTTTTGTTTTGGTTAACTTGTCACAGTTACATTCTCTTGATTTTTCAAAGTTCATTTTGAATTTCTTTTATTGAAATGCAAGAGTTGGATTATTTCAGTAGTGTTTTGTCGTGGTTTACCATGTCATAGTTACATTCTCTTGATTTTTCAAAGTTAATTTTGGATTTCTGTCATTGAAATGCAAGATTTGGAATGTTTCAGTAGTGTTTTGTCATGGTTTACCTAATCACAGTTACATTCTCTTAAATTTTCAAAGTTCATTTTGAATTTCTTTCATTGAAATGCAAGAGTTGGAATATTTCAGTAGTGTTTTGTTATGGTTTACCTTGTCACAGTTACATTCTCTTAATTTTGCAAAATTCATTTTTAATTTCTATCTTTGAAATAAAAGAGCTGGAATATTTCAGTAGTGTTTTTTAGTGGTTTAAATTGTCACAGTTACATTATATTTATTTTTCAAATTTCATTTTGAATTTCTTTCATTGAAATGCAAGAGTTGGAATATTTCAGTAGTGTTTTGTTTTGGTTAACTTGTCACAGTTACATTCTCTTGATTTTTCAAAGTTCATTTTGAATTTATTTTATTGAAATGCAAGAGTTGGATTATTTCAGTAGTGTTTTGTCGTGGTTTACCATGTCATAGTTACATTCTCTTGATTTTTCAAAGTTCATTTTGGATTTCTGTCATTGAAATGCAAGAGTTGGAATGTTTCAGTAGTGTTTTGTCATGGTTTACCTAATCACAGTTACATTCTCTTAAATTTTCAAAGTTCATTTTGAATTTCTTTCATTGAAATGCAAGAGTTGGAATATTTCAGTAGTGTTTTGTCATGGTTTACCTTGTCACAGTTACATTCTCTTAATTTTTCAAAGTTTATTTTGAATTTCTGTCGTTGAAATGCAAGAGTTGGAATATTTCAGTAGTGTTTTGGTGTGGTTTACTTTGTCACATTTACATTCTCTTGATTTTTCAATGTTCATTTTGAATTTCTTTCTTCGAAATGCAAGAGTTGGAATATTTTAGTAGTGTCTTGTCGTGGTTTACCATGTCACAGTTAAATTCTCTTTATTTTTCAAAGTTCATTTTGAATATCTTTCGTTGAAATTCAAGAGTTGGAATATTTCAGTAGTGTTTTGTCGTGGTTTACTTTGTCACAGTTACATTCTCTTGATTTTTAAAGTTAATTTTGGATTTCTTTCGTTGAAATACAAGAGTTGGAATATTTCAGTAGTGTTTTGTCCTGGTTTATCGTGTCACAGTTAAATTCTCTTGATTTTTCAAAGTTCATTATTGATTTCTTTCGTTGAAATGTATTTTGTTGTGCTTTACCTTGACACAGTTACATTTTTTTGATTTTTCAAAGTTCATTGGGATTTCTTTCATTGAAATGCAAGAGTTGGAATAGTTCAGTAGTGTTTTGTTGTGGTTTACCTTGTCGCAGTTACATTCTCTTGATTTTTCAAAGTTAATTTTGGATTTATTTCATTGAAATGCAAGAGTTGTAATATTTCAGTAGTGTTTTTTCGTGGTTTAACTTGTAAAAGTTACATTCTCTTGATTTTTAAAAGTTCATTTTGGATTTCTTTCGTGAAATGCAAGAGTTGGATTATTTCAGTAGTGCTTTGTATTGATTTACCTTGTCACAGTTACTATCTCTTAATTTTTCAAAGTTCATTTTGAATTTCTTTCTTTGAAATGCAAGAGTTGGAATATTTCAGTAGAGGTTTGTCGTGGTTTACCTTGTCACAATTATATTCTCTTGATTTTTCAAAGTTCATTTTGGATTTCTTTCATTGAAATGCAACAGTTGTAATATTTCAGTAGTGTTTTGTTGTGCTTTACCTTGTCACAGTTTAATTCTCTTGATTTTTCAAAGTTCATTTTGGATTTCTTTCATTGCAATGCTAGAGTTGGAATATTTCAGTAGTGTTTTGTTATGGTTTACCTTGTCACAGTTACATTCTCTTGATTTTTCAAAGTTCATTTTGGATTTCTTTCATTGAAATGCAAAAGTTGGAATATTTAAGTAGTGTCTTGTCGTGGTTTACCATGTTACAGTTAAATACTCTTTATTTTTCAAAGTTAATTTTGAGTTTCATTCATTGAAATGTAAGAGTTGGATTAGTTCGGTAGTGTTTTGTCGAGATTTACCTTAACAGACTTAAATTTTATTGATTTTTTAAAGTTCATTTTTGATTTGTTTTTTTCAAATGTACGAGTTGGAAAATTTTCGTATGGTTTTGTTTGGTTTCAAATTGATACTGCGACACCCTCTTAATTTTTCGGAGTTCATTTTGAATTTCTTTCGTGAAATGCAAGAGTTGGAACATTTTAGTAGTGTTTTGTCGTGGTTTACTTTGTCACAGTTACATTCCCTTGATTTTTCAAAGTTCATTTTGGATTTCTTTCGTTGAAATGAAAGAGTTGGAAAATTTCAGTAGTGTTTTGTCGTGGTTTATCGTGTCACAGTTAAATACTCTCTATTTTTCAAAGTTCATTATTGATTTCTTTCGTTGAAATGTGTTTTGTTGTGCTTTACCTTGACACAGTTACATTTTCTTGATTTTTCAAAGTTCATTGGGATTTCTTTCATTGAAATGCAAGAGTTGGAATACTTTAGTAGTGTTATGTTGTGGTTTACCTTGTAATAGTTACATTCTCTTGATTTTTCAAAGTTCATTTTGGATTTCTTTCATTGAAATGCAAGAGTTGGAATATTTCAGTAGTGTTTTGTCGTGGTTTACCTTGTCACAGTTACACTTTCTTGATTTTTCAAAGTTCATTTTGTATTTCTTTCTTGAAATGCGAGAGTTGGAATATTTCAGTAGTGCTTTGTCGTGGTTTACCTTGTCACAGTTACATTCTCTTAATTTTTCAAAGTTCATTTTGTATTTCTGTCGTTAAAATGCAAGAGTTGGAATATTTCAGTAGAGGTTTGTCGTGGTTTACCTTGTCACAGTTATATTCTCTTGATTTTTCAAAGTTCATTTTGGATTTCTTTCATTAAAATGCAAGAGTTGTAATATTTCAGTAGTGTTTTGTTGTGCTTTACCTTGTCACAGTTTAATTCTCTCGATTTTTAAATGTTCTTTTTTAATTTTTTTCATTGAAATGCAAGAGTTGGATTATTTCAGTGGTGTTTTGTCGTGCTTTACCTTGTCACAGTTACATTCTCTTGATTTCTCAAAGTTCATTTTTAATATTTTTCATTGCAATGAAAGAGTATTAATATTGCAGTTGTTTTTTGTTGTGCTTTACCTTGTCACAGTTACATTCTCTTCATTTTTCAAAGTTCATTTTGGATTTCTTTCATTGAAATGCAAGAGTTGGAATATTTCAGTAGTATTATGTTGTGGTTTACCTTGTCACAGTTACATTCTCTTGATTTTTCAAAGTTCATTTTGAATTTCTTTCATTGAAATGCAAGAGTTGGATTATTTCAGTAGTGTTTTGTCTTGGTTAACCATGTCACAGTTATATTCTCTTGATTTATCAAAGTTCATTTTGGACTTCTTTCATGGAAATGCAAGAGTTGGAATATTTCAGTAGTGTTTTGTCATGGTTTACCTAATCACAGTCACACTCTCTTGATTTTTCAAAGTTAATTTTGAATTTCTTTCGTTGAAATGCAAGAGTTGGAATATTTCAGTAGTGTTTTTTTGGGGTTTACCTTGTCACAGTTACATTCTCTTGATTTTTCAAAGTTCATTTTGAATTTCTATCGTTGAAATGCAAGAGTTGGAATATTTCAGTAGTGTCTTGTTGTGGTTTACCATGTCACAGTTATATTCTCTTTATTTTTCAAAGTTTATTTTGAATATCTTTCGTTGAAATGCAAGAGTTGGAATATTTCGGTAGTGTTTTATCGTGGTATACCTTGTCACAGTTACATTCTCTTGATTTTTCAAAGTTTCTTTTGGATTTCTTTCGTTGAAATGCAAGAGTTGGAATATTTCAGTAGTGTTTTGTCGTGGTTTACCTTGTCACAGTTACATTCTCTTGATTTTTCAAAGTTCATTTTGAATTTCTTTCGTGAAATGCAAGCGTTGGATTATTTCAGTAGTGTTTTGTCGTGGTGTACTTTGTCACAGTTACATTCTCTTGATTTTTCAAAGTTCATTTTGGATTTCTTTCGTTGAAATGCAAGAGTTGGAATATTTCAGTAGTGTTTTGTCGTGGTTTATCGTGTCACAGTTAAATTCTCTTGATTTTTCAAAGTTCATTTTTGATTTCTTTCGATGAAATGTGTTTTGTTGTGCTTTACCTTGACACAGTTACATTTTCTTGATTTTTCAAAGTTCATTGGGATTTCTTTCATTGAAATGCAAGAGTTGGAATATTTCAGTAGTGTTTTGTTGTGGTTTACCTTGTCACAGTTACATTCTCTTGATTTTTCAAAGTTCATTTTGGATTTCTTTTATTAGTTGGAATATTTCAGTTGTGTTTTGTCGCGGTTTACCTTGTCACAATTACATTCTCTTGATTTTTCAAAGTACATTTTTTGATTTCTTTCGTGAAATGCAAGAGTTGGAATATTTCACTAGTGCTTTGTCGTGGTTTACCTTGTCACTGTTACATTCTCTTGATTTTTCAAAGTTCCTTTTGAATTTCTTTCGTTGAAATGAAAGAGTTGGAATATTTCAGTAGAGGTTTGTCGTGGTTTACCTTGTCACAGTTATATTCTCTTGATTTTTCAAAGTTCATTTTGGATTTCTTTCATTGAATTGCAAGAGTTGTAATATTTCAGTAGTGTTTTGTTGTGCTTTACCTTGTCACAGTTTAATTCTCTTGATTTTTCAAAGTTCATTTTGGATTTCTTTCATTGAAATGCAAGAGTTGGAATATTTCAGTAGTGTTTTGTTATGGTTTACCTTGTCACAGTTACATTCTCTTGATTTTTCAAAGTTCATTTTGGATTTCTTTCATTGAAATTCAAGAGTTGGAATATCTTAGTAGTGTCTTATCGTGGTTTACCATGTCACAGTTCAATTCTCTTTATTTTTCAAAGTTTATTTTGGATTTCTTTCGTTGAAAGGCAAGAGTTGGAATATTTCAGTAGTGTTTTGTCGTGGTTTATCGTGTCACAGTAAAATTCTCTTGATTTTTCAAAGTTCATTATTGATTTATTTCGTTGAAATGTGTTTTGTTGTGCTTTATCCTGACATAGTTATATTTTTTTGATTTTTCACAGTTCATTTAGATTTCTTTCGTTGGATAGCAAGAGTTGGAATATTTCAGTAGTTTTTCGATTTGCTTTACATTGTAGCAGTTACATTCTATTGATTTTTAAAAGTTAATTTTGGATTTCTTTCGTTTAAATGCAAGATTTGGAATATTTCAGTAGTGTTTTGTCGTGGTTTACATTGTCACAGTTACATTCTCTTGATTTTTAAAAGTTCATTTTGGATTTCTTTCGTGAAATGCAAGAGTTGGAATATTTCACTAGTGCTTTGTCGTGGTTTACCTTGTCACAGTTACATTCTCTTAATTTTTCAAAGTTCATTTTGAATTTCTTTCGTTAAAATGCAAGAGTTGGAATATTTCAGTAGAGGTTTGTCGTGGTTTACCTTGTCACAGTTATATTCTCTTGATTTTTAAAGTTCATTTTGGATTTCTTTCATTGAAATGCAAGAGTTGTAATATTTCAGTAGTGTTTTGTTGTGCTTTACCTTGTCACAGTTTAATTCTCTTGATTTTTCAAAGTTCATTTTGGATTTCTTTCATTGAAATGCAAGAGTTGGAATATTTCAGTAGTATTTTGTTCTGGTTTACCTTGTCATAGTTACATTTTCTTGATTTTTCAGAGTTCATTTTTGATTTCTTTCATTGAAATGCAAGAGTTGGATTATTTCAGTAGTGTTTTGTCGTGGTTTACCTTGTCACAGTTATATTTTCTTCATTTTTCAGAGTTCATTTTGGATTTCTTTCATTGAAATGCAAGTTGGATTATTTCAGTAGTGTTTTGTTGCGGTTTACCTAGTCACAGTTACATTCTATTGATCTTTCAAAGTTCATTTTGGATTTCTTTCGTTGAAATGCAAGAGTTGGAATATTTCAGTAGTGTTTTGTCGTTGTTTACCTTGTCACAGTTATATTCTCTTGATTTTTCAAAGTCCATTTTGGATTTCTTTTCTATTGAAGTGTAAGAGTCAGGTTAGGTTAGGTTTTTTGAAGAAGCGCAAAACGTTCAATTTCTCTTCTGAATTTTCTTAAAGAAAAGAAAAAAGGTATATTCCAATTCTAATTTTTTCCAAAGAAAATAATAAATCTCCGACCTTTTAATAAAAATTCTAAGCATTTGAAATGCTAACATATCCTAAAATAATGGAAATATAACAAAGTAATGTATAATACATTTTTAATGAAATAATAACATTTAGCATATTAACACAAAAATATGTTTCAGATATTATTATACATTATTAACGTTGTTGAACAGCGTTAGGCATTTTGATTCTGTTACATGAATTAATTTATCATGCTCTCTTTTGATACTAGAGTTACTCGCTTCTCTTAGTTCATAACCAGTACAGTAATCATTCATCCATTTTGTGTCATATACAATTTTTACAGTGGTTTCACCTAGCTCAAACTGCATTTCTTCTTTAGTTTTATTTGATTCATTGACTGTATGGTCTATAGTAGTAATAATGCTTACTTATGCTTCATTTTGCTTCAATTCATCTTTGTAATTATTGATGATTTTGTATTCCAATGCCCTTTTTATTTTGCAGGCAACTTCGCTGTCTATTTTCACGTTGCGTTCACACAGGTAACATTTCAGACAGACAGCCATGATAAGATTTATTACGTTATTGCACCAGTGTAATCAACTGTGTAATCCATCTTCATCAACTATTATTTTTAAGTTGGCATTCTCCTTTAGCACTATCATCTCTGGTGCTCTCACTTTCGCATATCCACCAACGCACACATACATTTCCAATAAGATGTCCATTAGTGCTTGTCTCATAGTGTAAATAACGTTCTATGTCGGCATTCAACACGACAATGATTTTATCGTGTGTGCACACTTTCGGTGAATAATTCATTTTCACTTTTTTTTTCTAAGTATGATACAAGGTGTTTATCCTGCCAAAGTGTGAAAATTACTGATTTAATACCTAAATTTAACTAGGTAGTGTCGATAACCCACCATAGAGCATCACTGAGACAGCTGCATAGTGTCTATGACATACCATAGAGTATAATTAATACAGCCATATGAATAAATATTAATAAATAAATCTAAACATTTCTCCAAGTTTAAGTTAAATTGGATTAGGCTAGCTTATCATGAGCCCCCAAGGCCCCCGCCCCCCCTCCCAAGGGCCCCCGGCCCCAAAGAGCCCCCTCCCTCCTATCCCATTCCCTTTCCCACTACATAGAAATACAAAAACCATAGGTTAGATTAGGTTAGGTTAGGCTAGATTAGGTGGTTAGGTTAGGCCAGATTAGGTTAGGTTAGCCTACGTTCGCGCGCGTACGTAGGCTAACCTAACCTAACCTAATCTAGCCTAATCTAACCTAACCTAACCACCTAATCTAGCCTAACCTAACGTAATCTAACCTATGGTTTTTGTATTTCTATGTAGTGGGAAAGGGAGGGGAATGGGAGGGAGGGGGCTCTTTGTGACCCGGGGGCCCTTGGGGGGGCGGGGGCCTCTGGGGGGGGGGGCTCATGATAAGCTAACCTAATCCAACCTAACTTAAACACGGAGAAATATTTCTATTTATTTATTAATATTTATTCATATGGCTGTATCAATTATACTCTATGGTTGGTCATAGACACTATGCGGCTGTCTCAGTGATACTCTATGGCAGCTTATCGACACTACCTAGTTAAATGTAGGTATTAAATCAGTAATTTTCACACTTTGGCAGGATAAACACCTTGTATCATACTTAGAAAAAAAAGTGAAAATTAATTATTCAGTGAAAGTGTGTACACACGATAAAATCATCGTCGTATTACATGCCGATATGGATTGTTATTTAAACTATGAGACAAGCATAATGGAGATCTTATTGAAAACGTTTGTTTGTGTTGTCATGATAGTGAAAAGCTAAATTTCTTTGGACTATCGAAACCATTCAACATTGCTCAAGGTGGATATGCGAGAGTGAGAGCACCAGAGATGATAGTGCTAAAGGAGAATGCAAACTTAAAAATAATAGTTGATGAAGATGGTCATCTTCTTGCTAATGGTTCTGGTAACACGTTAGCTATTGATAGATCCTATTCTCATCGTTCTGGTATTACTATTCAAATGAAAGCAAAGAGGAAAAGAAAGACCTACTGCTGCACTAGTGTAATAAATCAGATCATGGCTACCTGCCAGAACTGTTACCTGTGTAAACACAGTATGAGAATAGACAGTGAAATCGCTGGCAAAATAAAAAGGGCATTGGCATACAATATCATCAATGATTATAAAGATAAATTGATTAAAAATGAAGCATAAGTGAGCATTATTACTCCTAGAGATCATATAGTCAATGAATCAAATAATACTAAACAAAAAATACAGATTGAGCCAGTAGTTGACACCCCTGTAAAAATGGTATATGACACAAAATGGATGAATCATTATTCTACTGGTTATGAACTAAGAGAAGCGAGTAACTCTAGTATCAAAAGAGAACATGATAAATAATTTTTTTGAACAGATTCAAAATGTTCAACGTTGTTCAACGATGTTAATAATGTATAATAATATCTGAAACATATTTTTGTGTTAATATGCTAAATGTTGTTATTTCAATAAAAATGTATTATACATTACTTTGTTATATTTCATTATTTTAGGATATGTTAGCATGTCAAACGCTTACAATGTTTATTAAAAGGTCGGATATTTTTTATTTTCTTGGGAAAAATTAGAATTGGAATATAGCTTTTTTCTTTTCTTTAAGAAAATTCAGAAGAGAACTTGAACATTTTGCGCTTCTTCAAAAAACATAACCTAACCTGTCTCTTACACTTCAATAAAAAAGAAATCCAAAATGAACTTTGAAAAATCAAGAGAATGTAACTGTGAAAACAACGACAAAACACTGCTGAAATATTCCAACTCTTGCATTTCCACGAAAGAAATCCAAAATAACTTTGAAAAATCAAGAGAATGTAACTGTGACTAGGTAAACCACGACAAAACACTACTGAAATATTCCAACTCTTGCATTTCAATGAAAGAAATCCAAAATGAACTTTTAAAAATCAAGATAATGTAACTGTGACAAGGTAAACCACGACAAAACACTACTGAAATAATCCAACTCTTGCATTTCAATGAAAGAAATCCAAAATGAACTTTGAAAAATCAAGAGAATGTAACTGTGACAAGGTAAAGCACAACAAAACACTACTGAAATATTACAACTCTTGCATTTCAATGAAAGAAATCCCAAATGAACTTTGAAAGATCAAGAGGATGTAACTGTGACAAGGTAAAGCACGACATAACACTACTGAAATAATCCAACTCTTGTATTTCAATGAAAGAAATTCAAAACGAACTTTGAAAAATTAATAGAATGTAACTGTGACAAGGTAAACCACGACAAAGCACTATTGAAATATTCCAACTCTTGCATTTCAATGAAAGAAATCCAAAATGAACTTTGAAAAATCAAGAGAATGTAACTGTGACAAGGTAAACCACAACAAAACACTAGCGAAATATTCCAATTCTTGCATTTCAACGAAAGAAACCCAAAATGAACCTAGAAAAATCAAGAGAAGTTAACTGTGACAAGGTAAACCATAACAAAATACTAGTGAAATATTTCAACTCTTGCATTTCAATGAAACAAACTTAAAATGAAATTTGAAAAATAAAGAGAATGTAAGTGCTACAAGGTAAAGCTCAACAAAACACTACTTAAATATTACAACTCTTGCATTTCAATGAAAGAAATCCAAAATGAACTTTGAAAAATCAAGAGAATGTAACTGTGACAAGGTAAACCACGACAAACCTCTACTGAAATATTCCAGCTCCTGCATTTCTACGAAAGAAATTCAAAATGAACTTTGAAAAATTAAGAGAATGTAACTGTGACATGGTAAACCACGACAAAACACTACTGAAATATTTCAACTCTTGCATTTCACGAAAGAAATCCAAAATGAACTTTGAAAAATCAAGAGAATGTATCTTTGACAAGGTAAACCATGACAAAACACTACTGAAATATTTCAACTCTTGCATTTCAACGAAAGAAATCCAAAATGAACTTTGAAAAATCAAGAGAATGTAACTGTGACAAGGTAAACCACGACAAAACACTACTGAATTAATCCAACTCTTGCATTTCAAGGAAAGAAATCCAAAATGAACTTTGAAAAATCAAGAGAATGTAACTGTGACAAGGTAGAGCACAAAAAGACACTACTGAAATATTCCAACTCTTGCATTTCAAGGAAAGAAATCCAAATTGAACTTTGAAAAATCAAGAGAATGTAACTGTGACAAGGTAGATCACAACAAAACACTACTGAAATATTACAACTCTTGCATTTCAACGAAAGAAATCCAAAATGAACTTTGAAAAATCAAGAGAATGTAACTGTGACAAGGTAAACCACGACAAACCTGTACTGAAATGTTCCAACTCTTGCATTTCAACGAAAGAAATTCAAAATGAACTTTGAAAAATTAAGAGAATGTAACTGTGACAAGGTAAACCATGACAAAACACTACTGAAATATTCCAAATCTTGCATTTCACGAAAGAATTCCAAAATGAACTTTGAAAAATCAATAGAAAGTAGCTGTGACAAAGTAAACCACCACAAAACACTACTGAAATATTCCAACTCATGCATTTCAATGAAAGAAATCCAAAATGAACTTTGAAAAATCAAGAGAATGTAACTGTGACAAGGTAAACCACAACAAAAAACTACTGAAATGTTCCAATTCTTGCATTTCAATGAAAGAAATCCCAATGAACTTTGAAAAATCAAGAGAATTTAACTGTGTCAAGGTAATGCACAACAAAACACATTTCAATGAAAGAAATCAATAATGAACTTTGAAAAATCAAGAGAATGTAACTGTGACACGGTAAACGACGACAAAAAACTACTGAAATATTCCAACTCTTGCATTTCAACGAAAGAAATCCAAAATGAACTTTGAAAAATCAAGAGAATGTAACTTTGACAAAGTAAACCACGACAAAACACTACTGAAATTTTCCAACTCTTGCATTTCACGAAAGAAATTCAAAATGAACTTTTAAAAATCAAGAGAATGTAACTGTGACAAGGAAAACCACGACAAAACACTACCGAAATATTCCAACTCTTGCATTTCAACGAAAGAAATTCAAAATGAACTTTGAAAAATCAAGAAAATGTAACTGTGACATGGTAAACCACGACAATACACTACTTAAATATTCCAACTCTTGCATTTCAACGAAAGTAATTCAAAATGAACTTTGAAAAATCAAGAGAATGTAACTGTGACAAGGTAAACCACAACAAAACACTACTGAAATATTCCAACTCTTGCATTTAAATGAAAGAAATCCAAAATGAACTTTGAAAAATTAAGAGAATGTAATTGTGACAAAGTAAACCAAGACAAAACACTACTGAAATATTCCAACTCTTTCATTTCAATTAAAGAAATTCAAAATGAACTTTGAAAAATCAAGAGAATGTAAATGTGATTAGGTAAACCACGACAAAACACTACTGAAATATTCCAACTCTTGCATTTCAATGAAAGAAATCCAAAAGGAACTTTGAAAAATCAAGTGAATGTAACTGTGACCTGGTAAACCACGAGAAAACACTACTGAAATAATCCAACTCTTGCATTTAAATTAAAGAAATTCAAAATGAACTTTGAAAAATCAAGAGAATGTAACTGTGACAAGTTAACCACAACAAAAACACTACTGAAATATTCCAACTATTGCATTTCAATGAAAGAAATCCAAAATGAACTTTGAAAAATCAAGAGAATGTAACTGTGGCAAGGTAAACCATAACAAAACACTACTGAAATATTTCAACTCTTGCATTTCAATGAAAGAAACCCAAAGTGAACTTTGAAAAATCAAGAAAATGTAACTGTGACAAGGTAAAGCACAACAAAACACTACTGAAATATTAAAACTCTTGCATTTCAATGAAAGAAATCCAAAATGAACTTTGAAAAATCAAGAGGATGTAACTGTGACAAGGTAAAGCACGACAAAACACTACTGAAATAATCCAACTCTTGCATTTCAATGAAAGAAATACGAAATGAACTTTTAAAAATTAAGAGAATGTAACTTTGACAAGGTAAACCATGACAAAACACTACTGAAATATTACAACTCTTGCATTTCAATGAAAGAAATTCAAAATGAACTTTGAAAAATCAAGAGAATGTAACTCTGACAAGGTAAACCACGACAAAACACTACTGAAATAATCCAACTCTTGCATTTCACTGAAAGAAATCCAAAATGAACTTTGAAAAATAAAGAGAATGTAAATGTGACTTTGTAGACCACGAAAAAACACTATTTAAATATTTCAATTCCTGCATTTCAATGAACGAAATACAAAATGAACTTTGAAAAATCAATAGATGTAAATGTGAAAACGTAGAGTACGAAAAATCACTACCGAAATATTCCAACTCTTGGATTTAAATGAAAGAAATCCAAAACGAACTTTGAAAAATCAAGAGTAAAAACTGTGTCAAGGTAAAGCACAACAAAACACATTTCAACGAAAGAAATCAATAATGAACTTTGAAAAATCAAGAGAATGTAACTGTGACACGGTAAACCACGACAAAAGACTACTGAAATATTCCAACTCTTGCATTTCAACGAAAGAAATCCAAAATGAACTTTGAAAAATCAAGAGAATGTAGCTTTGACAAGGTAAACCACAACAAAACACTACTGAAATATTCAAACTCTTGCATTTCACGAAAGAAATTCAAAATGAACTTTGAAAAATCAAGAGAATGTAACTGTGACAAGGAAAACCACGACAAAACACTACCGAAATATTCCAACTCTTGCATTTCAACGAAAGAAATTCAAAATGAACTTTGAAAAATCAAGAAAATGTAACTGTGACATGGTAAACCACGACAAAACACTACTGAAATATTCCAACTCTTGCATTTCAACGAAAGAAATTCAAAATGAACTTTGAAAAATCAAGAGAATGTAACTGTGACAAGGTAAACTACAACAAAACACTACTGAAATATTCAAACTCTTGCATTTAAACGAAAGAAATCCAAAATGGAATTTGAAAAATCAAGAAAATGTAATTGTGACAAGGTAAACCATGACAAAACACTACTGAAATATTCCAACTCTTGCATTTCAATGAAAGAAATTCAAAATGAACTTTGAAAAATTAAGAGAATGTAACTGTGATTAGGTAAACCATGACAAAACACTACTGAAATATTCCAACTCTTGCATTTCAATGAAAGAAATCCAAAATGAACTTTGAAAAATCAAGAGAATGTAACTGTGACCTGGTAAACCACGAGAAAACACTACTGAAATATTCCAACTCTTGCATTTCAATTAAAGAAATTCAAAATGAACTTTGAAAAATCAAGAGAATGTAACTGTGACAAGTTAACCACAACAAAAACACTACTGAAATATTCAAACTCTTGCATTTCAACGAAAGAAATCCAAAATGAACTTTGAAAAATCAAGAGAATGTAACTGTGGCAAGGTAAACCATAACAAAACACTACTGAAATATTCCAACTCTTGCATTTCAATGTAAGAAATCCAAAATGAACTTTGAAAAATCAAGAGAATGTAACTGTGACAAGGTAAAGCACAACAAAACACTACTGAAATATTAAAACTCTTGCATTTCAATGAAAGAAATCCAAAATGAACTTTGAAAAATCAAGAGGATGTAACTGTGACAAGGTAAAGCACGACAAAACACTACTGAAATAATCAACTCTTGTATTTCAATGAAAGAAATAAGAAATGAACTTTGAAAAATCAAGATAATGTAATTTTGACATGGTAAACCATGACAAAACACTAATTAAATATTACAAATATTGCATTTCAATGAAAGAAATTCAAAATGAACTTTGAAAAATCAAGAAAATGTAACTCTGACAAGGTAAACCACGACAAAACACTACTGAAATAATCCAACTCTTGCATTTCAATGAAAGAAAAACAAAATGAAATTTGAAAAATCAAGATGATGTAACCATGTCTATATAAAGCAAAACAAAACACTACTGAAATATTCCAATTGTTGAGTTTCAACGAAAAAAATACAAAATGAACTTTGAAAAATCATGAAAATTTAACTGCGCTAATTTAAACCACGTCAAATTACTACTGAAATATTCCAACTCTTGTATTTCAACGAATGAAACCCAAAGTGAACTTTCAAAAATAAAGAGAATTTAACTGTGTCAAGGTAAAGCACAACAAAACACTACTTAAATATTACAACTCTTGCATTTCAACGAAATAAATTCAAAATTAACTTTGAAAAATCAAGAGAATGTAACTGTGACAAGGTAAACCACGACAAAACACTACTGAAATATTCCAAGTCTTGCATTTCAATGAAAGAAATTCAAAATGAACTTTGAAAAATTAAGAGAATGTAACTGTGATTAGGTAAACCACGACAAAACACTACTGAAATATTCCAACTCTTGTATTTCAATTAATGAAATCCAAAAATGAACTTTTAAAAATCAAGAGAATTTAACTGTGACAAGATAAAGCTCAAAAAAACACTACTTAAATATTACAACTCTTGCATTTCAATGAAAGAAATTAAAAATGAACATTGAAAAATCAAGAGAATGTAACTGTGACATGATAAACCACGACAAAACACTCCTGAAATAATCCAACTCTTTCATTTCAATGAAAGGAATTCAAAATGAGCTTTGAAAAATCAAGAGAATGTAACTGTGACAAGGTAAACCACAACAAAACACTACTGAAATATTCCAACTCTTGCATTTAAATGAAAGAAATCCAAAATGGACTTTGAAAAATCAAGAGAATGTAATTGTGACAAATTAAACCATGACAAAACACTACTGAAATATTCCAACTCTTGCATTTCAATGAAAGAAATTCAAAATGAACTTTGAAAAATTAAGAGAATGTAACTGTGATTAGGTAAACCACGACAAAACACTACTGAAATATTCCAACTCTTGCATTTCAATGAAAGAAATCCAAAATGAACTTTGAAAAATCAAGAGAATATAACTGTGACCTGGTAAACCACGAGAAAACACTACTGAAATAATCCAACTCTTGCATTTCAATAAAAGAAATTCAAAATGAACTTTGAAAAATCAAGAGAATGTAACTGTGACAAGTTAACCACAACAAAAACACTACTGAAATATTCCAACTCTTGCATTTCAATGAAAGAAATCCAAAATAAACTTTGAAAAATCAAGAGAATGTAACTGTGAGAAGGTAAACCATGACAAAACACTACTGAAATATTCCAACTCTTGCATTTCAACGAAAGAAATCCAAAATGAACTTTGAAAAATCAAGAGAATGTAACTGTGACAAGGTAAAGCACAACAAAACACTACTGAAATATTAAAACTCTTGCATTTCAATGAAAGAAATCCAAAATGAACTTTGAAAAATCAAGAGGATGTAACTGTGACAAGGCAAAGCACGACAAAACACTACTGACACTCTTGCATTTCAATGAAAGAAAACCAAAATGAACTTTGAAAAATCAAGAGAATGTAACTGTGACAAGGTAAGCCATGACAAAACACTACTGAAATATTCCAACTCTTGCATTTCAATGATAGAAATTCAAAATGAACTTTGAAAAATTAATAGAATGTAACTCTGACAAGGTAAACCACGACAAAACACTACTGAAATAATCCAACTCTTGCATTTCAATGAAAGAAATTAAAAATGAACTTTGAAAAATCAAGAAAATGTAAGTGTGAAAAGGTAAAAAACAAAAAAACAATAGTTAAATATTAAAACTCTTGCATTTCAAGGAAAGAAATAAAAAATAAACTTTGAAAAATAAAGAGAATTAAACAGTTAAAAGGTAAACAATGACAAAACACTACTGAAATATTCCAACTCTTGCATTTCAATGAATGAAATCCAAAATGAACTTTGAAAAATCAAGAGAATGTAACTGTGACAAGATAAAGCTCAACAAAACACTACTTAAATATTACAACTCTTGCATTTCAATGAAAGAAATTCAAAATTAACTTTGAAAAATCAAGAAATTGTAAGTGTGACAAGGTAAACCGCTACAAAACACTACTGAAATATTCCAACTCTTTCATTTCAATGAAAGAAATTAAAAATTAACTTTGAAAAATAAGGATAATGTAATTGTGACAAGGTAAACCACAACAAAACACTACTGAAATATTCCAACTCTTGCATTTCAATGAAAAAAATCCAAAATGAACTTTTAAAAATCAATAGAATGTCAATGTGACAAGATGAACAACAACAAAACACTACTGAAATATTCCAACTCTTGTATTTCAACGAAAGAAATCCAAAATGAACTTTGAAAAATCATGAGAAAGTAAGTGTGACAAGGTAAAGCTCAACAAAACACTACTTAAATATTACAACTCTTGCATTTCAATGAAAGAAATCCAAAATGAACTTTGAAAAATCAAGAGAATGTAACTGTGACAAGGTAAACCACGACAAACCTCTACTGAAATATTCCAACTCCTGGATTTCTGCGAAAGAAATTCAAAATGAACTTTGAAAAATTAAGAGAATGTAACTGTGACAAGGTAAACCACGACAAAACACTACTGAAATAATCCAACTCTTGCATTTCAATGAAAGAAATCCAAAATGAACTTTGAAAAATCGAGAGAATGTAACTGTGACAAGGTAAACCACGACAAAACACAACTGAAATAATCCAACTCTTTCATTTCAATGAAAGAAATCCAAAATGAACTTTAAAAAATTAAGAGAATGTAACTGTGACAAGGTAAACCACAACAAAACACTACTGAAATATTCCAACTCTTGCATTTCAATGGAAGATATCAAAAATGAACTTTGAGAAATAAACAGAATGTAACTGTGACAACGTAGAGCAAAACAAAGTACTACTGAAATAATCCAACTCTTGCATTTCAATGAAAGAAACTCAATATGAACTTTGAAAAATCAAGAGAATCTAACTGTGACAAGGTAAACCATGACAAACCTCTACTGAAATATTCCAACTCTTGCATTTCAATGAAAGAAATTCAAAATGAACTTTGAAAAATTAAGAGAATGTAACTGTGACAAGGTAAACCACGACAAAACACTACTGAAATATTCCAACTCTTGCATTTCACGATAGAAATCCAAAATGAACTTTGAAAAATCAAGAGAATGTAACTGTGACACTTAAAACACGAAAGAACATTACTGAAATAATCAAAATCATTCATTTAAACGAAATAAATACAAAATGAACTTTGAAAAATCAATAGAATGTAACTGCGACAAGGTAAACCACATCAAAAAACTAGTGAAATATTCCAACTCTTGCAATCCAACGAAAGAAATCCCAATGAACTGTGAAAAATCAAGAAAATATAACTGTGTCAAGGTAATGCACAACAAAACACATTTCAACGAAAGAAATCAATAATGAACTTTGAAGAATCAAGAGATGATAACTGTTACAATTTAAACCACGACAGACCACAAATTAAATATTAAAACTCCTGATTTTAAAGGAAAAAAAATCCCAAATGAAATTTAGAGAATCAATAGAATGTAACTGTGACACAGTAACCCATGACAAATCACTACTGAAATTTTCTAGATCTTGCCTTTCAACGAAAGAAATTCGAAATGAACTTTGAAAAATTAAGAGAATTTAGCTGTGACAAGGTAAACCATGACAAAACACTACTGAAATATTCCAACTCTTGCATTTCAATGAAAGAAATTCAAAATGAACTTTGAAAAATCAAGAAACTGTAACTGTGACATGGTAGACCACAACAAAAAATTTCTGAAGTATTCCAACTCTTGCATTTCAACGAAAGAAATTCAAAATGAGCTTTGAAAAATCAAGAGAATGTAACTGCGACAAGGCAAACCACAGCAAAACACCACTGAAATATTCCAACTCTTGCATTTCAATGAAAGAAATCCAAAATGGACTTTGAAAAATCAAGAGAATGTAAATGTGACAAGGTAAACCATGACAAAACACTACTGAAATATTCCAACTCTTGCATTTCAATGAAAGAAATTCAAAATGAACTTCGAAGATTAAGAGAATGTAACTGTGATTAGGTAAACCATGACAAATCACTACTGAAATATTCCAACTCTTGCATTTCATTGAAAGAAATCCAAAATGAACTTTGAAAAATCAAGAGTTTGTAACTGTGACATGGTAAACCACGAGAAGACACTACTGAAATAATCCAACTATTGTATTTCAATAAAAGAAATTCAAAATGAACTTTGAAAAATCAAGAGAATGTAACTGTGACAAGTTAACCACAACAAACCTCTACTGAAATATTCCAGCTCCTGGATTTCTACGAAAGAAATCCAAAATTAACGTTGAAAAATTAAGAGAATGTAACTGTGACAAAGTAAACCACGACAAAACACTACTGAACTACTCCAACTCTTGAATTTCACTAAAGAAATCGAAAATGAACTTTGAAAAATAAATAGAATGTATCTTTGACAAGGTAAACCATGACAAAACACTACTGAAATATTCCAACTCTTGCATTTCAATGAAAGAAATTCAAAATGAACTTTGAAAAATCAAGAGAATGTAACTGTGACAAGGTAAACCTCGACAAAACACTACTGAAATATTCCACCTCTTGCATTTCAAGGAAAAAATAAAAAATGAACCTTTAAACATCAAGAGAATGTAACAGTGACAAGGTAAACCACTACAAATAACTACTGAAATATAACAACTCTTGCATTTCAACGAAAAAACAATCCAAAATGAACTTTGAAACATCAAGAGAATGTAACAGTGACAAGGTAAACCACGACAAAAAACACTACTGAAATATTTCAACTCTTGCTTTTCATCGAAAGAAATTCAAAATGAACTTTGAAAAATCAAGAGAATGTAACTGTGACAAGGTAAACAACGACAAAACACTACCGAAATATTCCAACTCTTGCATTTCAACGAAAGAAATTCAAAATGAACTTTGAAAAATCAAGAGAATGTAGCTGTGACATGGTAAACCACGACAAGACACTACTGAAATATTCCAACTCTTGTATTTCAACTAAAGAAATTCAAAATGAACTTTGAAAAATCAAGAGAATGTAACTGTGACAAGGTAAACCACAAAAAACACTACTGAAATATTCCAACTCATGCATTTCAATGAAAGAAATCCAAAATGGACTTTGAAAAATCAAGAGAATGTAAATGTGACAAGGTAAACCATGACAAAACACTACTGAAATATTCCAACTCTTGCATTTCAATGAAAGAAATTCAAAATGAACTTCGAAGATTAAGAGAATGTAACTGTGATTAGGTAAACCATGACAAATCACTACTGAAATATTCCAACTCTTGCATTTCATTGAAAGAAATCCAAAATGAACTTTGAAAAATCAAGAGTTTGTAACTGTGACATGGTAAACCACGAGAAGACACTACTGAAATAATCCAACTATTGTATTTCAATAAAAGAAATTCAAAATGAACTTTGAAAAATCAAGAGAATGTAACTGTGACAAGTTAACCACAACAAACCTCTACTGAAATATTCCATCTCCTGGATTTCTACGAAAGAAATCCAAAATTAAAGTTGAAAAATTAAGAGAATGTAACTGTGACAAAGTAAACCACGACAAAACACTACTAAACTACTCCAACTCTTGCATCTCACGAAAGAAATCCAAAATGAACTTTGAAAAATCAAGAGCATATATCTGTGACAAGGTAAACCCTGACAAAACACTACTGAAATATTCCAACTCTTGAATTTCAATTAAAGAAATCCAAAATGAACTTCGAAAAATCAAGAGAATGTAACTGTGACATGGTAAACCTCGACAAAACACTACTGAAATAATTCAACTCTTGCATTTCAATGAAAGAAATCCAAAATTAAATTTTAAAAATCAAGAGAATGTAACTGTGACAAGGTAAACCACTACAAAACACTACTGAAATATTCCAACTCTTGCATTTCAATGAAAGAAATCCAAAATGGACTTTAAAAAATCAAGAGAATGTAACTGTGACAAGGTAAACCACGACAAACCTCTACTGAAATATTTCAACTCTTGCATTTCAATGAAAGAAATTCAAAATGAACTTTGAAAAATTAAGAGAATGTAACTGTGACAAGGTAAACCACGACAAAACACTACTGAAATATTCCAACTCTTGCATTTCACGAAAGAAATCCAAAATGAACTTTGAAAAATCAAGAAAATCTAAATGTGACAAGGTAAACCACAACAAAACACTACTGAAATATTCCAACTCTTGCATTTCAATGAAAGAAATTCGAAATGAACTTTGAAAAATCAAGAGAATGTAACTGCGACAAGGTAAACCACAACAGAATACTACTGAAATATTCCAACTCCTGCATTTCAATGAAAGAAATCCCAATGAACTTTGAAAACTCAAGAAAATTTAACTGTGTCAAGGTAAAGCACAACAAAACACATTTCAACGAAAGAAATCAATAATGAACTTTGAAAATTCAAGAGAATGTAAGTGTAACACTGTAAACCACGACAAAAAACTACTGAAATATTCCAACTCTTGCATTTCAAAGAAAAAAATCCAAAATGAACTTTGAAAAATCAAGAGAATGTAACTGTGACAAAGTAAACCACGACAAAACACTACTGAAATTTTCTAACTCTTGCATTTCAACGAAAGAAATCCAAAATAAACTTTTAAAAATCAAGAGAATGTAACTGTGACAATGTAAACCCCTAGAAAACACTACTTAAATATTCCAACTCTTACATTTCAATTAAAGAAATTCAAATTGAACTTTGAAGAATCAAGAGTTTGTAACTGTGACATGGTAAACCACGAGAAAACACTACTGAAATAATCCAGCTATTGCATTTCAATAAAAGAAATTCAAAATGAACTTTTAAAAATCAAGATAATTTAACTGTGACAAGTTAACCACAACAAAACACTACTGAAATATTCCAACTCTTGTATTTCAATGAAAGAAATCCAAAATGAACTTTGAAAAATCAAGAGAATGTAACTGTGACAAGGTAAAGCACAACAAAACACTACTGAAATATTACAACTCTTGCATTTCAATGAAAGAAATCCAAAATGAACTTTGAAAAATCAAGAGAATGTAACTGTGACAAGGTAAACCACGACAAACCTCTACTGAAATATTTCAACTCTTGCATTTAAATGAAAGAAATACAAAATGAACTTTGAAAAATTAAGAGAATGTAAGTGTGACAAGGTAAACCACGACAAAACACTACTGAAATATTCCAACTCTTGCATTTCACGAAAGAAATCCAAAATGAACTTTGAAAAATAAAGAAAATGTAAATGTGACAATGAAAACCATGACAAAACACTACTGAAATATTCCAACTCTTTCATTTCAATGAAAGAAATTAGAAATGAACTTTGAAAAATCAAGAGAATGTTACTGAGACAAGGTAAAGCACATCAAAACACTACTGAAATAATCCAACTCTTGCATTTCAACGAAAGAAATCCCAATGAACTTTGAAAACTCAAGAAAATTTAACTGTGTCAAGGTAATGCACAACAAAACACATTTCAACGAAAGAAATCAATAATGAACTTTGAAAAGTCAAGAGAATGTAACTGTAACACGGTAAACCACGACAAAAAACTACTGAAATATTCCAACTCTTGCATTTCAACGAAAAAAATCCAAAATGAACTTTGAAAAATCAAGAGAATGTAACTGTGATAAAGTAAACCACGACAAAACACTACTGAAATTTTCCAACTCTTGCATTTTAACGAAAGAAATCCCAAATGAACTTTAAAAAATTAAGAAAATGTAACTGTTACAAGGTAAACCACAACAAAACACAACTGAAATATTCCAACTCTTGCATTTCAATTAAAGAAATCCAAAATGAACTTTGAAAAATCAAGAGTTTGTAACTGTGACATGGTAAACCACGAGAAAACACTACTGAAATAATCCAGCTATTGCATTTCAATAAAAGAAATTCAAAATGAACTTTGAAAAATCAAGAGAATGTAACTGTGACAAGTTAACCACAACAAAACACTACTGAACTATTCCAATTCTTGAATTTCAATGAAAGAAATCCAAAATGAACATTGAAAAATCAAGAGAATGTAACTGTGACAAGGTAAACCATAACAAAACACTACTGAAATATTCCAACTCTTGTATTTCAATGAAAGAAATCCAAAATGAACTTTCAAAAATCAAGAGAATGTAACTGTGACAAGGTAAAGAACAAAAAAACACTACTGAAATATTACAACTCTTGCATTTCAATGAAAGAAATCCAAAATGAACTTTGAAAAATCAAGAGGATGTAACTGTGACAAGGTAAAGCACGACAAAACACTACTGAAATAATCCAACTCTTGCATTTCAATGAAAGAAATTTAAAAATGAACTTTGGAAAATCAAGAGAATGTAACTGTGACAAGGTAAACCATGACAAGACACTACTTAAATATTCCAACTCTTGCATTTCAATGAAAGAAATTCAAAATGAACTTTGAAAAATCAAGAGAATGTAACTGTGACTAGGTAAACTGGGACAAAACACAACTGAACTATTCCAACTCTTACATTTCAATTAAAGAAAACAAAAATGAAATTTGAAAAATCAAGAAAATGTAACACTTACTTGGTAGAGCATAACAAAACACTACTGAAATATCCAAACTCTTACATTTCAACGATAGAAATTGAAAATTTACTTTGAAAAATTGACAAAATATAACAGTGGCAAAGTAAATCACGAGAAAACACTACTGAAATATTCCAACTCTTGCACTTCAACGAAAGAAATACAAAATGAACTTTGAAAAATCAAGAGAATGTAACTGTGACAAGGTAAACCACTACAAAACACTACTTAAATATTACAACTCTTGCATTTCAATGAAAGAAATCCATAATGAACTTTGAAAAATCAAGAGAATGTAACTGTGACAAGGTAAACCACGACAAAACATTACTGAAATATTCCAACTCTTGCATTTCACGGAAGAAATCCAAAATGAACTTTGAAAAATCAAGAAAATGTAACAGGGACAAGTTAAACCACGACAAACCACTACTGAAATATTCCAACTCTTGCATTTCAATGAAAGAAATCCAAAATGAATTTTGAAAAATCAAGAGAATGTAACTGTGACAAGGTAAACCACAACAAACCACTACTTAAATATTCAAACTCTTGCATTTCAATGAAAGAAATCCATAATGAACTTTGAAAAATCAAGAGAATGTAACTGTGACAAAGTAAACCACGACAAAACACTACTGAAATTTTTCAACTCTTGCATTTCACGAAAGAAATTCAAAATGAACTTTGAAAAATTAAGAGAATGTAACTGTGACAAGATAAACCATCACAAAACACTACTGAAATATTCCAACTCTTGCATTTCAACAAAAGAAATTCAAAATGAACTCTTAAAAATTAAGAAAGTTTAACTGTAACAAGGTAAACCATGACAAGACACCAGTAACATATTCCGACTCATGCATTTCAACGAAATAAATTCAAAATGAGCTTTAAAAAATCAAGAGAATGCAACTGTGACAAGGTAGACCACAAAAAAACACTATTGAAATATTCCAACTCTTGCATTTAAATGAAAGAAATACAAAATGGACTTTGAAAAATCAAGAGAATGTAACTGTGACAAGGTAAACCATGACAAAACACTACTGAAATATTCCAACTCTTGCATTTCAATGAAAGAAATTCAAAATGAACTTCGAAGATTAAGAGAATGTAACTGTGATTAGGTAAACCATGACAAATCACTACTGAAATATTCCAACTCTTGCATTTCAATGAAAGAAATCCAAAATGAACTTTGAAAAATCAAGAGTTTGTAACTGTGACATGGTAAACCACGAGAAGACACTACTGAAATAATCCAACTATTGTATTTCAATAAAAGAAATTCAAAATGAACTTTGAAAAATCAATAGAATGTAACTGTGACAAGTTAACCAAAACAAACCTCTACTTAAATATTCCATCTCCTTGATTTCTACGAAATAAATTCAAAATGAAATTTGAAAAATTAAGAGAATGTAACTGTGACAAGGTAAACCACGACAAAACACTACTGAAATATTCCAACTCTTGCATTTCACGAAAGAAATCGAAAATGAACTTTGAAAAATCAAGAGAATGTAACTTTGACAAGGTAAACCATGACAAAACACTACTGAAATATTCCAACTCTTGCATTTCAATGAAAGAAATCCAAAATGAACTTTGAAAAATCAAGAGAATGTAACTGTGACAAGGTAAATCACAACAAAACACTACTGAAATAATCCAACTCTTGCATTTCAATGTAAGAAATCCAAAATTAACTTTGAAAAATAAAGAGAATGTAAACGTGACAAGGTAAATCACTACAAAACACTACTGAAATAATCCAACTCTTGCATTTCAACGAAAGTAATTCAAATGAACTTTAAAAAATCAAGAGAATTTAACTGTGACAAGGTAAACCATAACAAAACACTACTGAAATATTCCAACTCTTGCATTTCAAAGAAAGAAATCCAAAATGAACTTTGAAAAACCAAGAGAATGTAACTGTGACAAGGTAAACCACGACAAACCTCTACTGAAATATTTCAACTCTTGCATTTCAATGAAAGAAATTCAAAATGAACTTTGAAAAATTAAGAGAATGTAACTGTGACAAGGTAAACCACGAAAAAACACTACTGAAATATTCCAACTCTTGCATTTCACGAAAGAAATCTAAAATGAACTTTGAAAAATCAAGAGAATCTAAATGTGACAAGGTAAACCACGACAAAACACTACTGAAATATTCCAACTCTTGCATTTCAATGAAAGAAATCCCAATGAACTTTGAAAACTCAAGAAAATTTAACTGTGTCAAGGTAAAGCACAACAAAACACATTTCAACGAAAGAAATCAATAATGAACTTTGAAAAGTCAAGAGAATGTAACTGTGACACGGTAAACCACGACAAAGAACTACTGAAATATTCCAACTCTTGCATTTCAAATAAAAAAATCCAAAATGAACATTGAAAAATCAAGAGAATGTAACTGTGACAAAGTAAACCACGACAAAACACTACTGAAATATTCTAACTCTTGCATTTCACGAAAGAAAATCCAAATTAACATTGAAAAATCAAGAAAATGTAACTGCGACAATGTAAACCACGACAAAACACTACTGAAATATTCCAACTCTTGCATTTTAATTAAAGAAAGCCAAAATGAACTTTGAAAAATCAAGAGTATGTAACTGTGACATGGTAAACCACGAGAAAACACTACTGAAATAATCCAGCTATTGCATTTCAATAAAAGAAATTCAAAATTAACTTTGAAAAATCAAGAGAATGTAACTGTTACAAGTTAACCACAACAAAACACTACTGAAATATTCCAATTCTTGCATTTCAATGAAAGAAATCCAAAATGAACTTTGAAAAATCAAGAGAATGTAACTGTGACAAGGTAAACCATAACAAAACACTACTGAAATATTCCAACTCTTGCATTTCAATGAAAGAAATCCAAAGTGAACTTTCAAAAATCAAGAGAATGTAACTGTGACAAGGTAGAGCACAACAAAACACTACTGAAATATTCCAACTCTTGCATTTCAATGAAAGAAATCCCAATGAACTTTGAAAACTCAAGAAAATTTAACTGTGTCAAGGTAAAGTACAACAAAACACATTTCAACGAAAGAAATCAATAATGAACTTTGAAAAGTCAAGAGAATGTAAGTGTGACACGGTAAACCACGACAAAGAACTACTGAAATATTCCAACTCTTGCATTTCAACGAAAAAAATCCAAAATGAACTTTGAAAAATCATGAGAATGTAACTGTGTGAAATTAAATCATGACAAAACACTACTAAAGTATTCCAACTCCTTAATTTCAATGAGGTAAATTTCATATGAACTTTAGAAAATTAAGAGATTGTAATTGTGACTAGGAAAAGCACGAAAAAACACTACTGAAATATCCTAACTCTTGCATTTCAATTAAAGAAATCCAAAATGTACTTTGAAAAATCAAGAGTTTGTAACTGTGACATGGTAAACCATGAGAAAACACTACTGAAATAATCCAGCTATTGCATTTCAATAAAAGAAATTCAAAATGAACTTTGAAAAATCAAGAGAATGTAACTGTGACAAGTTAACCACAACAAAACACTACTGAAATATTCCAATTCTTGCATTTCAATGAAAGAAATCCAAATTGAACTTTGAAAAATCAAGAGAATGTAACTGTGACAAGGTAAACCATAACAAAACACTACTGAAATATTTCAACTCTTGAATTTCAACGACAGAAATCCAAAGTGAACTTTCAAAAATCAAGAGAATGTAACAGTGACAAGGTAAAGAACAACAAAACACTACTGAAATATTACAACTCTTGCATTTCAATGAAAGAAATCCAAAATGAACTTTGAAAAATCAAGAGGATGTAACTGTGACAAGGTGAAGCACGACAAAACACTACTGAAATAATCCAACTCTTGCATTTCAATGAAAGAAATTTCAAAATGAACTTTGGAAAATCAAGAGAATGTAACTGTGACAAGGTAAACCATGACAATACACTACTGAAATATTCCAACTCTTGCATTTCAATGAAAGAAATTCAAAATGAACTTTGAAAAATCAAGAGAATGTAACTGTTACAAGGTAAACCACGACAAAACACTACTGAAATAATCCAATTCTTGCATTTCAATGAAAGAAATCTAAAATGAACTTTGAAAAATCAAGAGAATGTAACTGTGACAAGGTAAACCACTACAAAACACTACTGAAATAATCCAATTCTTGCATTTCAATGAAAGAAATTTAAAATGAAAATCGAAAAATCAAGACGAGGAAAGTGTGACAAGGTAAACTAATACGAAACACTACTGAAATATTCCAATTATTGCATTTATATTAACGAAACCTAAAATGAAATTTGAAAAATAAAGAGAATGTAAGTTTGACAAGGTAAACCACAACAAAACACTAGTGAAATATTCCAACTCTCGTATTTCAATGAAAGAAATCCAAAGTGAACTTTGAAAAATCAAGAGAATGTAACTGTGACAAGGTAGAGCATAACAAAACACTACTGAAATATTCCAACTCTTGCATTTCAATGAAAGAAATCCAAAATGAACTTTGAAAAATTAAGAGAATGTAACTGTGACAAGGTAAACCACGACAAAACACTACTGAAATATTTCAACTATTTCATTTAAACTAAAGAAATTCAAAATGAACTTTGAAAAATCAAGAGAATTTAACTTTGACAAGGTAAACAACGAAACAACACTACTGAAATATTCCAACTCTTGCATTTTAAGATAGAAATCTAAAATGAACTTGGAAAAATCAAGAAAATGTAAATGTGACAAGGTAAACCACGACAAAACACTACTGAAATATTCCAACTCTTGCATTTCAATGAAAGAAATCCAAAATCAAATTTGAAAAATCAAGAGAATTTAACTGTGAAAAGGTAAACCACAACAAAACACTACTGAAATATTCCAACTCTTGCATTTCAAGGAAAGAAATCCAAATGAACTTTGAAAACTCAAGAAAATTTAACTGTGTCAAGGTAAAGTACAACAAAACACATTTCAACGAAAGAAATCAATAATGAACTTTGAAAAGTCAAGAGAATGTAAGTGTGACACGGTAAACCACGACAAAGAACTACTGAAATATTCCAACTCTTGCATTTCAACGAAAAAAATCCAAAATGAACTTTGAAAAATCAAGAGAATGTAACTGTGACAAAGTAAACCACGACAAAACACTACTGAAATATTCCAACTCTTGCATTTCAACGAAATAAATTCCAAATGAACTTTGGAAAATAAAGAGAATGTAACTGTGACAAGGTAAACCACAACAAAACACTACTGAAATATTCCAACTCTTGCATTTCAATTAAAGAAATCCAAAATGTACTTTGAAAAATCAAGAGTTTGTAACTGTGACATGGTAAACCACGAGAAAACACTACTGAAATAATCCAGCTATTGCATTTCAATAAAAGAAATTCAAAATGAACTTTGAAAAATCAAGAGAATGTAACTGTGACAAGTTAACCACAACAAAACACTACTGAAATATTCCAACTCTTGCATTTCAATGAAAGAAATCCAAAATGAACTTTGAAAAATCAAGAGAATGTAACTGTGACAAGGTAAACCATAACAAAACACTACTGAAATATTCCAACTCTTGTATTTCAATGAAAGAAATCCAAAGTGAACTTTCAAAAATCAAGAGAATGTAACTGTGACAAGGTAAAGAACAAAAAAAACACTACTGAAATATTACAACTCTTGCATTTCAATGAAAGAAATCCAAAATGAACTTTGAAAAATCAAGAGAATGTAACTGTGACAAGGTGAAGCACGACAAAACCCTACTGAAATAATCCAACTCTTGCATTTCAATGAAAGAAATTAAAAAATGAACTTTGTAAAATCAAGAGAATGTAACTGTGACAAGGTAAACCATGACAAGACACTACTTAAATATTCCAACTCTTGCATTTCAATGAAAGAAATACAAAATTAACTTTGAAAAATCAAGAGAATGTAACTGTTACAAGGTAAACCACGACAACACACTACTGAAATATTCCAATTCTTGCATTTCAACGAAAGAAATCCAAAATTAACTTTGAAATATCAAGAGAATGTAACTGTGATTAGGTAATCCAAAACAAAACACTAGTGATATATTCCAATTCTTGCATTTCAATGAAAGAAAATTAAAATTAATCTTGAAAAATCAAGACACTTTAAGTGTGACAAGTTAAACCACGGCAAAATACTAATGAAATATTTCAACTCTTGCATTTCAATGAAAGAAATCCAAAATAAACTTTGAAAAATCATAATAATGTAAGTTTGACAAGGTAAACGACGACAAAACACTACTGAAATATTCCAACTCTTGCATTTCAACGAAAGAAATTCAAAATGAACTTTGAAAAATCAAGAGAATGTGACTGTGACATGGTAAACCACGACAAAACACTACTGAAACATTCCAACTCTTGCATTTCAACGAAAAAAATTCAAAATGAAATTTGAAAAATCAAGAGAATGTAACTGTGACAAGGTGAACCACAACAAAACACTACTGAAATATTCCAGCTCTTGCATTTCAATGAAAGAAATCCAAAATGGACTTTGAAAAATCAAGAGAATGTAACTATGACAAGGTAAACCATGACAAAACACTACTGAAATATTCCAACTCTTGCATTTCAATGAAAGAAATTCAAAATGAACTTTGAAAAATTAAGAGAATGTAACTGTGATTAGGTAAAACAGTACAAAACACTACTGAAATATTCCAACTCTTGAATTTCAATGAAAGAAATCCAAAATGAACTTTGAAAAATCAAGAGAATGTAACTGTGACAAGGTAAACCATAACAAAACCCTACTTAAATATTCCAACTCTTGCCTTTCAATGAAAGAAATCCAAAATGAACTTTGAAAAATCAAAAGAATGTAACTGTGACAAGGTAAACCATAACAAAACACTACTGAAATATTCCAATTCTTGCATTTCAGTGAAAGAAATCAAAAATGAGCTTTGAAAAATCAAGAGAATGTAACTGTGACAAGGTAAAGCACAACAAAACACTACTAAAATATTACAACTTTTGCATTTCAATGAAAGAAATTCAAAATGAACTTTGAAAAATCAAGAGAATATAACAGTGACAAGGTAAGCCATGACAAAACACTACTGAAATAATCCAACTACTGCATTTCAATGAAAGAAATTTAAAATGAACTTTGAAAAATCAAGAAAATTTAACTGTGACAAGGTAAACCACGACAAAACACTACTGAAATATTCCAATTCTTACATTTCAATGAAAAAAATCCGAAATGAACTTTGAAACATCAAGAAAATGTAACAGGGACAAGTTAAACCACGACAAACCACTCCTGAAATATTCCAACTCTTGCATTTCAATGAAAGAAATCCAAAATGAATTTTGAAAAATCAAGAGAATGTAACTGTGACAAGGTAAACCACAACAAGCCACTACTTAAATATTCAAACTCTTGCATTTCAATGAAAGAAATCCCAATGAACTTTGAAAAGTCAAGAAAATGTAACTGTGTCAAGGTAAAGCACAACAAAACACATTTCAACGAAAGAAATCAATAATTAGCTTTGAAAAATCAAGAGAATGTAACTGTAACACGCTAAACCACGACAAAACACTACTGAAATATTCCAACTCTTGCATATCAACGAAAGAAATCTAAAATGAACTTTGAAAAATCAAGAGAATCTAACTGTGACAAAGTAAACCACGACAAAACACTACTGAAATATTCCAACTCTTGCATTTCACGAAAGAAATTCAAAATGAACTGAGAAAAATCAAGAGAATGTAACTTTGGCAAGGTAAACCACGACAAAACACTACTGAAATATTCCAACTCTTGCATTTCAACGAAAGAAATCCAAAATGAACTTTGAAAAATCAATAGAATGTAACTTTGACAAGGTAAACCACGACAAAACACTACTGAAATATTCCAACTCTTGCATTTCAACGAAAGAAATTCAAAATGAACTTTGAAAAATCAAGAGAATGTTACTGTGACATGGTAAACCACGACAAGACACTACTGAAAAATTCCAACTCTTGCATTTCAACGAAAAAAATTCAAAATGAACTTTGAAAAATCAAGAGAATGTAACTGTGACAAGGTAAACCACAACAAAACACTACTGAAATATTCCAGCTCTTGCATTTCAATGAAAGAAATCCAAAATGGACTTTGAAAAATCAAGAGAATGTAACTGTGACAAGGTAAACCATGACAAAACACTACTGAAATATTCCAACTCTTGCATTTCAATGAAAGAAATTCAAAAAGAACTTTGAAAAATAAAGAGAATGTAACTGTGAGTAGGTAAACCATGACAAAACACTACTAAAATATTCCAACTCTTGCATTTCAATGAAAGAAATCCAAAATGAACTTTGAAAAATCAAGAGAATGTAACTGTGACATGGTAAGCCACGACAAAGCACTACTGAAATAATCCAACTCTTGCATTTCAATGAAAAAAATTCAAAATGAACTTTGAAAAATAAAGAGAATGTAACTGTGACAAGGTAAACTACAACAAAACACTACTGAAATATTCCAACTCTTGCATTTCAACGAAAGAAATTCAAAATGAACTTTGAAAAATCAAAAGAATGTAACTGTGATAAAATAAACCATAGCAAAACACTACTGAAATATTCCAACTCTTGTATTTCAATGAAAGAAACCCAAAATGAACTTTGAAAAATCATGAAAATGTAACTATGATAAGTTAAACTACAACAAAACACTGCTAAAATATTACAACTTTTGCATTTCAATGAAAGAAATTCAAAATGAACTTTGAAAAATCAAGAGAATATAACTGTGACAAGGTAAACCATGACAAAACACTACTGAAATATTCTAACTCATGCATTTCAATGAAAGAAATCCAAAATGAACTTTGAAAAATTAAGAGAAAGTAAACCACAACAAAACACTACTTAAATATTCCAACTCTTGCATTTCAACGAAAGAAATCCGAAATGAACTTTGAAAAATCAAGAAAATGTAACTGTGACAGTGTAAACCACAACATAACACTACTGAAATATTCCAACTCTTGCATCTCAACGAAAGAAATTCAAAATGAACTTTGAAAAATTAAGAGAATGTAACTGTGACAAGGTAAATCATGACAAAACACTACTGAAACATTCCAACTCTTGCATTTCAATGAAAGAAATCCAAAATGAACTTTGAAAAATTAAGAGAATGTAACCGTGACAAGGTAAACCACGACAAAACACTACTGAAATATTCCAACTCTTGCATTTATATGAAAGAAATTCAAAATGAACTTTGAAAAATCAAGAAAATGTAACTGTGACAAGGTAAACCGCAACAAAACACTACTGAAATAATCCAACTCTTGCATTTCAGCGATAGAAATTCAAAATGAACTTTAAAAAATTAAGAGAATGTAACTGTGACAAGGTAAAGCATGACAAAACACTACTGAAATATTCCAACTCTTGCATTTCAATGAAAGAAATACAAAATGAGCTTTGAAAAATCAAGAGAATGTAACTGTGATAAGGTAAACCAAGAAAAAACACTACTGAAATATTCAAACTCTTGCATATCAATGAAAGAAATCCAAAATGAACTTTGAAAAATAAAAAAAATGTAACTGTGACAAGGTAAACCTCAACAAAACACTACTTAAATATTACAACTCTTGCATTTCAATGAAAGAAATCCATAATGAACTTTGAAAAATCAAGAGAATGTAACTGTGACAAGGTAAACCACGACAAAACATTACTGAAATATTCCAACTCTTGCATTTCACGGAAGAAATCCAAAATGAACTTTGAAAAATCAAGAGAATGTAACTGTGACAAGGTAAACCACGACAAAACACTACTGAAATATTCCAACTCTTGCATTTCAATGAAAGAAATCCAAAATGAATTTTGAAAAATCAAGAGAATGTAACTGTGACAAGGTAAACCACAACAAGCCACTACTTAAATATTCAAACTCTTGCATTTCAATGAAAGAAATCCCAATGAACTTTGAAAAGTCAAGAAAATGTAACTGTGTCAAGGTAAAGCACAACAAAACACATTTCAACGAAAGAAATCAATAATGAGCTTTGAAAAATCAAGAGAATGTAACTGTAACACGCTAAACCACGACAAAACACTACTGAAATATTCCAACTCTTGTATTTCAACGAAAGAAATCTAAAATGAACTTTGAAAAATCAAGAGAATCTAACTGTGACAAAGTAAACCACGACAAAACACTACTGAAATATTCCAACTCTTGCATTTCACGAAAGAAATTCAAAATGAACTGAGAAAAATCAAGAGAATGTAACTGTGGCAAGGTAAACCACGACAAAACACTACTGAAATATTCCAACTCTTGCATTTCAACGAAAGAAATCCAAAATGAACTTTGAAAAATCAAGAGAATTTAACTTCGACAAGGTAAACCACGACAAAACACTACTGAAATATTCCAACTCTTGCATTTCAACGAAAGAAATTCAAAATGAACTTTGAAAAATCAAGAGAATGTGACTGTGACATGGTAAACCACGACAAAACACTACTGAAATATTCCAACTCTTGCATTTCAACGAAAGAAATTCAAAATGAACTTTGAAAAATCAAGAGAATGTAACTGTGACAAGGTGAACCACAACAAAACACTACTGAAATATTCCAGCTCTTGCATTTCAATGAAAGAAATCCAAAATGGACTTTGAAAAATCAAGAGAATGTAACTTTGACAAGGTAAACCATGACAAAACACTACTGAAATATTCCAACTCTTGCATTTCAATGAAAGAAATTCAAAAAGAACTTTGAAAAATTAAGAGAATGTAACTGTGATTAGGTAAACCATGACAAAACACTACTAAAATATTCCAACTCTTGCATTTCAATGAAAAAAATCCAAAACGAACTATGAAAAATCAAGAGAATGTAACAGTGAGAAGGTAAACCACGACAAAACACTACTTAAATATTCCAACTCTTGCCTTTCAACGAATGGAATTCATACTGAAACTTGCAAAATTAAGCGAATTTAACAGTGATATGGTAAACCATGACAAAACTCTACTAAAATATTCCAACTCTTGCATTTCAATTAAAGAAACTTAAAATGAACTTTGAAAAATAATGATAATGTAAGTGTGACTAGGTAAACCACAACAAAACACTACTGAAATATTACAACTTTTGCATTTCAATGAAAGAAATCCAAAATGAACTTTGAAAAATCAAGAGAATATAACTGTGACAAGGTAAACCATGACAAAACACTACTGAAATATTCTAACTCATGCATTTCAATTAAAGAAATTCAAAATTAACTTTGAAAAATCAAGAGAATTTAACTGTGACAAGGTAAACCACGACAAAACACTACTGAAATATTCCAACTCTTGAATTTCAAAGAAAGAAAAACGAAATGAACTTTGAAAAATCACGAGAATGTAACTGTGACATAGAAAACCACAACAAAACACTACTGAAATACTCCAACTCTTGCATTTCAACGATAGAAATTAAAAATGAACTTTGAAAAAATAAGAGAATGTAACATTGACAAGGTAAACCATGACAAAACACTACTGAAACATTCCAACTCTTGCATTTCAACGAAAGAAATTCAAAAAGAACTTTGAAAAATCATGAGAATGTAACTGTGACAAGGTAAACCACAACAAAACACTACTGAAATATTCCAACTCTTGCATTTAACGAAAGAAATTCAAAATGAACTTTGAAAAATCAAGAAAATGTAACTGTGACAAGGTAAACCGCAACAAAACACTACTGAAATATTCCATCTCTTGCATTTCAGCGATAGAAATTCAAAATGAACTTTGAAAAATTAAGAGAATGTAACTGTTACAAGGTAAACCATTATAAAACACTCTTGAAATATTACAACTCTTGCATTTCAATTAAACAAATTAAAAATTAAATTTGAAAAATCAAGAGAATGTAACTGTGAAATGGTAAACAACGACAAAAAACTACTGAAATAATGCAACTCTTGCACTTCAATGAAAGAAATTCAAAATGAACTTTGAAAAATCAAGAGAATGTAACTGTGACAAGGTAAACCACGACAAAACACTAATGGCCCTGGGGGCTCTTTGGGGGCCTTTTGGGGGCCCGAGGGGCATTTTGGGGTCTGGGAGGCCTTTGGGGACCCATTGGGGTTGGGGGGGGGGCTTTTGGGGTTGGGATATGAGGGCCCTTTGGGGTTGGGGTAGGGGGGTTGTTGTGGTTAGGGGACCTCACAACATTGTTCAAACGGAACTTGTGTATTATAACGACCACAGAGTTTCACCCTCAAATCATCTTCTAAATCATCTTCTAAAATCATCTTCTAAAATGCCTCAAACTGTTCCGCCCAAATCATCTTCTAAAATGTCTCAAAACGGTTTCGCCCAAATAGTCCCTACACGTAATTTCTGTGTGTTCCTTTTGTTTGGCATCCCTGCGCTGTCACATTTGAAATTCCTAGGTTACCCTTTCCCGCGTTAATCTCTTCATCTCATAGATGTTCCTAGCTACACTATTAAGGTTTCGATAGAATATCAATTTATCTCTCTGACTTAAAGATTAGTGAAGCCGTATTTAAAAAAGGATTTTTCTATCTCTTTAGACTCCCGCATAATTCCAAGATAACAAATGATGTCATTTCTAATTCCTGACACTAAAGATCAATGAAGTCATATTTAAAAATAGAATATTAATTTTTCTCTCTGACCCAAAGACCGTTTATCCCTCAGACCTAAGATCAAAGAAGCCATATTTGTTTATTAATTCCCCTTTCGTAAATCAATAATTCCCCTCGATTATGCAAATCAAGTTCTCGGAAATTCTCTCCCCTAGATCATTACATTCCCCTAGCGATTATGTAAATCACCCCTCGTGTCATTACACCTGGACGAACAACAACAAAAAAATCAACCATGAAAATACATCAAAGTGAGAAAAATCCTGTTTTTTCATTCTCAGTGACAAAAACCATAAATTATGTCCCGTCAGCGTTAGACTAAATTGTGATGGCAGCACGGTGTTCGCGTAGTAACTCATGATAGGTCCCTACTCTCATAGCAGCAGGAGTAATAGAAAATAAAGAGGAATCCCTCTCTATAGAGGATGATAAAATAATATGGGAAGACAGTGAATTTTGAAGAGAATTAAAACAGGCCCGTTAAGCTCAGAAAGAAAACAAATAGTAGAGACAAATAGTAGGACCTTATGATATAGGGCAAAATGACCTCCCAGGATATAAAGTACAAATAGACCCAGATATACCTACTAAATGTGCTAAACAACTCCCTTTACCATTTTTAATGACAGAATGCTTACGAAATTGCATCAACGAAATGGTAAGAGTAGGAATAATTGAAATGAGACGTTCCGAGCATACAACTCCAATATTTTGCATAAACAAAACCGGAAAGGATAGGAAAATTCCACCAAAAAAATTATGGAATGAAAGTAACAACCAATTTCTCATAGATTTAAGGGCAATAAATAAAGCGACAAAAGACTCACAGTGGGGTATTCGAAGAGTTTCAGAGGTCATCTCTGACCTCTCTAATAAAACCAATTTTATTACAACAATTGATATTAGAAATGGGTTTAGTCACTGCAACTTAGCTGAAGAAAGCCAAAAATATTTTAGTTTTTGAAATAAGGGGATTTCTTTTGTATTTAAACGTGTACCACAAGGGTCTGTTTTCTCACCTTGCGCCTTTGTTGAATTTATAAATCAGGTCTACGGATACGAATTTTCTTCATTTTTGTTAAGTCATGTAGATGACTTGACAATACATACTTCAGGGAACTTTGAAGAACATTTGAAACATATTGAACTAACTTTAAAACAGGCCATAAAATTTAATCTAAGGCTTAATATTGATAAATCCCAATTTTTTTTTGCAAGAATGTGACTTGTTATGGTTTCGAGTCTCCACAAAAGGAGTGAAACCACAAGCCCAAAAATTGGAAGCTATAAAGAAATAAGAATCACTGAGTGACGTCACAGGAATTGGGTCATTCCTAGGCTTAACCGATTATTACAGAGGTTTCTATCATAATTACGCAAAATAAGCCAAACCTTTAATTCGACTAACTAGAAAAATGTTCCTTTTATCTTCGGCCCAGAACAAAGCGTAGCCTTTGAGAAATTAAAGACAGAATTTTTAAATCCAAATAGTATTTTTCTAGAAATCAGAGGCAACGCTGTAGCGTTGCCTATAGTAAAGGCCATACGGCTCCAATGTTTTATTATTTATTTATTAATATTATTATTTTTCTCAGAGGCACTCATATGGATGGAGTCTTCATAGATACTTCAAAGGTGGCTCATTCGATTGAAAATCGAGAGTTCTAGTGCCCTTAATAGTCGAAAATGATTGGAGGGCAACGAGCCCCCCCCCCACGCCCCTCATTCCTGCAAACACATCCAATCAAAATTTTGAGACAGCCATTTTGTTCAGCGTAGTTGATTTCCAGATAGAAATTATGTAATTTCTTGGAGGACACTCCCCCACAACCCTCAGGGCAGGGGTTTTAAGTTATGCCCTGGGGGAATATAAGATTTTATAGAAGACGTTGTCGTGGAAACTTCAAAACAGGCTCAATCGATTGGAAATTCAAAGGGCTAGTGCTCTTTTTAATAGTCGAAAGTAATTGGAGGGCAACGAGCCCCCCCCTCCCCCACTCCCATCATTCCCCCAAACACATGCAATCAAAATTTTGAGATAGCCATTTGGTTCGGCGTAGTTGATTTCCAGATAGAAAATATATTTTTTGGAGGACACTCCCCACAGCCCTCAGGGCAGGGGTTTTACGTTATGCCCTGGGGGAATATAAGAATTTTATAGCAGGCGTTGTCGTAGAAACTTCAAAACAGGCTCAATCTATTGGAAATTCAAAGGGGTAGTTCCCTTTTTAATAGTTTAAAGTGATTGGAGGGCAACTACCCCTCCCCCCCCCCCGACCATCATTTCCCCAAACACATCCAATCAAAATTTTGAGATAGCCATTTTGTTCAACGTAGTTGATTTCAAGATAGAAAATATATTTTTGAGGAGGACACTCCCCCACACCCCTCAGAACAAGGGTTTTAAGTTATGCTCTGGGGCATATAAGGTTTTTATAGAAGGCGTTGTCGTAGAAACTTCAAAACAGGCTCATTCGGTTGGAAATTCAAAGGGCTAGTGCCCTTTTTAATAGTCGAAAGTGATTGGAGGGTAACTAGACCCCCCACGCCCGTCATTTCCCCAAAAACATCCATTCGAAATCTTGAGATAGCCACTTTGTTCAGCGTAGTTGATTTCCAGATAGAAAACATGTTTTTGAGGATGACACTCCCCCACAACCATCAGGGCAAGGGTTTTAAGTTATGCCCTGGGGGCATATAAGGTTTTTATAGAAGGCGTTGTCGTAGAATCTTCAAAACACGCTCATTCGAATGGAAATTCAAAGGGATAGTGCCATTTTTGATAGTCGAAAGTGATTGGAGGGCAACTAGAACCCCCCCCACGCCCATCATTCCCCAAAATATATCCAATAAAAGTTTTGAGAGAGCCATTTTGTTCGGCGTAGCTGATTTCCAGATAGAAAATATGTTTTTGAGGAGGACAATCCCCCACAACCCTCAGGGCAGGGGTTTTAAGTTATGCCCTGGGGGAATATAACATTTTTATAGAAGGCGTTGTCGTAGAAACTTCAAAACAGGCTCAATCGATTAGAAATTCAAAGGTTTAGTGCCCTTATTAATAGTCAAAAGTGATTGGAGGGCAACTATCCCCCCCCCACGATTATCATTTCCCCAAACACATCCAATCAAAATTTTGAGATAGCCATTTTGTTCAGCGTAGTTGATTTCCAGATAGAAAATATATTTTTGAGGAGGACACTCCCCCGCAACCCTTTGGGCAAGGGTTTTAAGCTATGCCCTGGGGGCATATAAGGTTTTTATAGAAGGCGTTGTCGTAGTAAATGCCATCCGGCTCCAATATTTTACCATTTATTTATTATTTTTTCCCAGAGGCACTTCATATGGAAGAGGTCGTCGTAGAAACTTCAAAGAGGGCTCATTCGCCCGGAAATCGAGAGTTCTAGTGACCTTTTTAATAGTCGAAAATGATTGGATGGCAACTAGCCCCCCCACGACCATCATTCCCCGAAACACATCCAATCAAAATTTTGGGATAGCCATTTTGTTCAGCGTAGTTGATTTCCAAATAGAAAATATTGTTTTGTGGAGGACACTCCCCCACAACCCTCAGGGCAGGGGTTTTAAGTTATGCCCTGGGGGAATATAACATTTTTATAGAAGGCGTTGTCGTAGAAACTTCAAAACAGGCTCAATCGATTGGAAATTCAAAGGTTTAGTGCCCTTATTAATAGTCGAAAGTGATTGGAGGGCAACTATCCCCCCCCCCACGACCATCAATATCCCAAACACATCCAATCAAAATTATGAGATAACCATTCTGTTCAGCGTAGTTGATTTCCAGATAGAAAATATATTTTTGAGGAGGACACTCCCCCGCAACCCTTTGGGCAAGGGTTTTAAGTTATGCCCTGGGGGCATGTAAGGTTTTTATAGAAGGCGTTGTCGTAGTAAATGACAAACGGTTCCAATATTTTACTATTTATTTATATTTTTTTCCCAGAGGCACTTCATATGGAAGAGGTCGTCGTAGAAACTTCAAAGAGGGCTCATTCGCCTGGAAATCGAGAGTTCTAGTGCCTTTTTTAATAGTCGAAAATGATTGGATGGCAACTAGCCCCCCCACGACCATCATTCCCCCAAACATATCCAATCAAAATTTTGAGATAGCCATCTTGTTCAGCGTAGTTGATTTCCAAATAGAAAATATTGTTTTGAGGAGGACACTCCCCCACAACCCTTAGGACAAGGGTTTTAAGTTATACCCTGGGGCATATAAGGTTTTTATAGAAGGCGTTGTTGTTGAAACTTCAAAACAGGCTCATTCGGTTGGAAATTGAAAAGGCTAGTGTCCTTTTTAATAGTCGAAAGTGATTGGAGGGCAACTAGACCCCCCCATGCCCGTCATTTCCCCAAAAACATCCATTCTAAATTTTGAGATAGCCACTTTGTTCAGCGTAGTTGATTTCCATATACAAAACATGTTTTGAGGATGACACTCCCCCACAACCATCAGGGCAAGGGTTTTAACTTATGCCCTGGGGGCATATAAGGTTTTTATAGAAGGCGTTGTCGTAGAAACTTCAAAAGACGCTCATTTGAATGGAAATTCAAAGGGATAGTGCCCTTTTTAATAGTCGAATGTGATTGGAGGGCAACTAGCCCCCCCCCCCCCACGCCCATCATTCCCCAAAACATATCCAATCAAAGTTTTGAGACAGCCATTTTGTTCAGCGTAGTCGATTTCCAGATAGAAAATATATTTTTGAGGAGGATACTCCCCCGCAACCCTTTGGGCAAGGGTTTTAAGTTATGCCCTGGGGGCATATAAGGTTTCTATAGAAGGCGTTGTCGTAGTAAATGCCATATGGCTCCAATATTTTACTATTTATTTATTATTTTTTAACAGAGGCACTTCATATGGAAGAGGTCGTCGTAGAAACTTTAAAGAGGGCTCATTCGCCTGGAAATTGAGAGTTCTAGTGCCCTTTTTAACAGTCGAAAATGATTGGATGGCAACTAGCCCCCCCCCCCACGACCATCATTCCCCGAAACACATCCAATCAAAATTTTGAGATAGGCATTTTGTTCAGCGTAGTTGATTTCCAAATAGAAAATATTGTTTTGAGAAGGACACTCCCCCACAGCCCTTAGGACAAGGGTTGTAAGTTGTGCCCTGGGGGCATATAAGGTTTTTATAGAAGTCGTTGTCGTAGAAACTTCAAAAAAGGCTCATTCGATTGGAAATTCAAAGGGCTAGTGCCCTTTTTAATAGTCGAAAGTGATTGGAGGGTAACTAACCCCCCCCCCCAGCCCGTCATTTCCCCAAAAACATCCATTCGAAATTTTGAGATAGTCACTTTATTCAGCGTAGTTGATTTCCAGATAGAAAACATGTTTTTGAGGATGACACTCCCCCACAACCCTCAGGGCAAGGGTTTTAAGTTATGCCCTGGGGCACATAAGGTTTTTATAGAAGGCGTTGTCGTAGAAACTTCAAAAGACGCTCATTCCAATGGAAATTCAAAGGGATAGTGCCCTTTTTAATAGTCGAAAGTGATTGGAGGGCAACTAGCCCCCCCCCCCACGCCCATCATTCCCCAAAACATATCCAATCAAAGTTTTGAGATAGCCATTTTGTTCAGCGTAGTTGATTTCCAGATAGGAAATATGTTTTTGAGGAGGACAATCTCCCACAACCCTCAGGGCAGGGCTTTTAAGTTATGCCCTGGGGGCATATAAGGTTTTTATAGAAGGCATTGTCGTAGAAACTTCAAAAAAGACTCATTCAATTAGAAATTAAAAGGGATAGTGTCCTTTTTAATAGTTGAAAGTGATTGGAGGGCAACTAGCCCCCCCCACGCCTATCATTCTCCTAAACACATCCAATCAAAATTTGGAGATAGCCATTTTGTTCAGCGTAGTTGATTTTCAGATACAAAATATGTTTTTGAAGAGGACACTTCCCCACAAACCCTAGGGCAAGGGTTTTAAGTTATGCCCTGGGGGCATATACGGTTTTTATAGAAGGAGGTGTCATAGAAACTTCAAAAAAGACTCATTCGATTAGAAATTTAAAGGGCTAGTGGCCTTCTTTATAGTAGAAAGTGATTAGAGGGAACTAGCTCCCCCCACGCCCATCATTCCCCCAAAAACATCCCTATGAAAATTTTGAGATAGCTATTTTGTCAGCGTAGTTGATTTCCAGATAAAAAATATGTTTTTGAGGACACTCCCCCAGAATCCTCAAGGCAAGGGTTTTAAGTTATACCCTGGGGGCATTTAAGGTTTTTATAGAAGGCGGTGTCGTAGAAATTTCAAAAAAGGCTCATTCGATTGGAAATTCAAAGGGTTAGGGCCCCTTTTAATAGTCGAAAGTGATTTGAGGGCAATTAACCTCCCTCTCATGCCCACCTTTTCCCCAAAAAGATCCAATCAAAATTTTAGACAGCCATTTTATTAAACGCAGTTTTAAGTTCTAGAAATTAGGTCTTTGAGGATGACAACTCCCCCACAGCCCACAGGGCATATATAGTTCTTATGGAAGGAATGCTCGTATAAACTTCAGAGAAGGCTCATTCGATTGGAAATTGAAAGTTTTAGTTCACTTTTTAAGCGTCAAAAGATATTGGAGGGTAAGCAGCTTCCTCCTCCCAAAACCTCTTTCTTCCCAAATGCAACCAATAAAAAGTTTAAGATAGCTATTTTGTTAAAAATAGTTCAAAGATCATATAACAAAAATTCCGGTGTCGACACAACCCACGAGGACCCGGGAGCAGGTGCTGTAAGTTATGCCCTGGGGGCATATATGCGTCTTATAGAAGGGATGCTGGTATTATCTTCAAAGAGGGATCATTTGATTGGAAATTGAAAGTTCTATTTCAATTTTTAAGATTCAAAAGAGATTGGAGGGCACCTATCCCCCCCCCCCCCCGCCATTTTTCCTCAAACCCATCCGATAAGAACTTTGAGACAGCTTTGTTTTAAAATAGTTCAAAGACCATATAACGAAAACTCAGGGGTCAACACAGCCAGCCCCCCAGGGCCTGAGGGTAGGTGTTGTAAGTTATGCCCTTGGTGAATAAATGGTTATTATTGAAGGGATGCTCTTAAAAAAATCAGAGATGGCTCATTTGATTGGAAATTGAAAGTTCTAGTTAATTTTTTTCGAGTCAAAAAAGATTGGAGGGCAACTAGCCCCCTCCCCACCGCCCTTTTTTCTCCAAATGTATCCAATAAAAATTTTGAGATAGGCATTAAGTTAAAAATTCCTCAAAAGTCAGATAAAAAAAACTCAGGTGTCATCACAACCTCCCAGGGCCCGGGGGCCGGCGTTGTAAGCTATCCCCCAACCCATCTGATGAAAATTTTGAGATAGACATCTTGTTAAAAATAGTTCAAAGGTCGGATAAGAAAAAATCCGGTGTCAATAGAACCCCCCAGGGCACAGGCGAAGGCGTTCTAAGTCATGCCCTAAGGACATGTATGGTTCTTATGAAAGGGATCCTCGTATAAACTTCATAGTGGGCTCATTTTATTGGAAATTGAAAGTTCTAGTTCACTTTTTAAGAGTCAAGAGAGTTAAACTAGCCCCACCCCACGCTCTTTCCCCCCAAACCTGTCACCTACAAATTTTGAGATAGCAGGTGTTTTGGAAATTGTTCAAAAATTAGATAACAAAAACATCCCCCAGAGCCCGGGGGATAGGCGTTGTAAGTGTTGTCCTGGGGGCGTATATGCTTCTTATGAAAGGGATGTTCGTATAAACTTCAGAGGAGGCTCATTTGATTGGAAATTGGAAGTTCTAGTTCACTTTTTAAGAGTCAAAAGAGATCCGAGGGCAACTAGCCCCCACCCTCCATACACCCTTTTTTCCCCATTCCCATCTGATAAAGTTTTTACAATAACCATTTCATTAAAAATAGTTCAAAGGTCAGATAAGAAAAATTTATCCGTCGATGGAGCCCACCAGGATCCGAAGGAGGGCGTTATCAGTAATATATTATGGACATATACGTTTTTCATTAAACGTATGCTCGTGTAAACGTCAGAGAGAGTTAATTTAATCGGAAATTGAAAGGTGTTGTTCACTTTTTAAGAGTCAAAAGAGACTGGAGGGCAACTAGACCCCCCCCCCTCCTCCACGCCCTAAATGCATCAGATAAAAATTTTGAGATAGAGATTTTGTTAAAAATAGTTCAATGTTCTGATAACAAAAAAAACCGGTGTCGACACAGCCCCCCAGGGCCCGGGGGTAGGCGTTGCAAGTTATGCCCTGGGGCATATATGATTGTTATGGAAGGGACACTCGTATAAAATTCCTAGAGGGCTCATTTTGATTGGAAATTGAAAGTTGTAATTCACTTTTTAGGAGTCAAAAGTGATTGGAGGGCAGCTAGCCTCCACTCACGCTCCATTAATTTTTTTCCCAGAGGCACTTCATATGGAAGGGGTCGTCGTATAATCTTAAAAGGGAGATCATTCGATATGAAATCGAGAGTACTAGTGCAATTTTTACGAGTCAAAAGTAATCAGAGAACAACTGGCCCCCCAAGTCCTTTTTCCCCAAATACATCTGATAAAAAGTTTGAGGTAGCCATTTTGTTAAAAATAGTTGAAAGATCATATAACAAAAATACCTTTACGTATGGTCATTTCGTTAAAAATAGTTCAAAGATCAGATAAGAAAAGATCCTGTGTCAACACAACCCCCCTCCAGGGCCGGGGACGGCGTTGTAAGTATTCCTCTGGGGGCATAAATAGTTCTTATGGAAGGTTGGCTCGTATAAATTTCAGAGAGGGTTCATTTGAATGGAAATTAAAAGTTGTAGTTCATTTTCTTAGAGCGAAAAAAGATCCGAGGGCAACTAGCCCCTCTCGCCCTCCACGCATTTGGGCGTACCGGATGGATAAACCCATCCAATAAAAATTTCAGGTGACCATTTAATTAAAAATAGTTCAACCATCAGATATTAAAACTCCAGGATCGACACACCCCCCAGGTCCCAGGGATAAGCGTTGTAAGTTATACTCTGGGGATATATATGGTTCTTATAGAGGGGATACTCGTATAAACTTTAGAGAGGGTTCATTTGATTGAAAATAGAAAGTTCTAGTTCACTTTTAAAGAGTCAAAAGAGACCGAAGCTTAATCTAGTCCCCCCCCCACGCCCTTTTTCCCCAAACCCATCCGATAAAAATTTTGAGATAGCAATTTTGTTAAAAATAGTTCAAACACCAGATAATAAAAACTCCGAGGTTGAAACAAACCCCTTTTTTCACTTTGATATTGGTACTTTGATATCAGTTTTGATACTTTGATGATTTTTTTTTAAGTTTGAGTTTGAAATAAGAAATTTTTAAAAACTTGAAATTTTTTGCAATCAAAAACGAACAAAAATCAATTAAAAAAACTTTCCGAAAAATAAGTTTTTCAAAGAAAAGTAAAGGCCATTTTATACTTAAGCTCAGCAGATACAAATGCCTTTTAAAGTTCAAACTCAAAACGACCAGAAATTACTATTAAAGCATAAATGAAACCCAAAACGAACAGAAATTAAATCAATAATCATAGCAAAAACATACAACAAGTAATAATATAGATGAATGTTTAGATCTTAAAGCGAGTAATGCTTAGATTGAATATCAGTATCAAGCTTAAAATGAAAAAAATATTTTCCTATTGAAGTATAAATAAAACTTAAAACGAACAGAAATTAAATAAACAATAAATGCAAACAAACATACAACAGATATTAATGTAAATTAATAAATAAATTTTAAAACGAGTGAAACTTAAATTGAATATGCAAATCAAGCTTGAACGAATAAAAATCACCACAAACAAGAGTTTGGGTATGACCTCCTTCTCTCACTGTAAAATTCTAAAACCTACTGCGTCATTGGCGCTTTACTGAAAACTATATGCGCCTTGAACAGTCTTGAAAAGTATAAACAACATCAAATTGAATATATGATTCATAATGATATTAATTGTTGAATTATCCATCAGTTCAAGAATTTGTTACATTTTAATTGTAGTTTTTTTCCAATGCTGTAAGAATTGGAAAAGAAAATATTTGTAATATAATCCGTTTTCAGTTCAGCACCAATGACGCAGTAGGCTTTTGGTTTTTATTTACAGTTAGGAAAGGAAGCAATATCCAAACACTTGTCTGTAGGGAAACTATATTCGTCTTTAACAACTTTAAAAAGAGCTAATAAATTAAACTGAATATTTTATGTATAATGATATTAATTGCTGAAAGCTCATCAGTTCAAAATTTTACTATAATTTCAATGTTTATTTTCAATATTAAGTACAAAAGAAAATATTTGACATAAAATTGGTTTTCGTAGAGCACTAATGACGCAGTAGGTTTTAGACTTTTACAGTGAGAGAAGGAGGTCATACCCAAACTCTTGTTTGTGGTGATTTTTATTCGTTTCAAGCTTGATTTGCATATTCAATTTCAGTTTCACTCGTTTCAAGATTTATTTATTAACTTACATTAATATCTATTGTATGTTTGTTTGCATTGACTGTTTATTTAATTTCTGTTCGTTTTAAGTTTCATTTATACTTTAATAGGAAAATATTTTTTTTTCATTTTAAGCTTGATACTGATATTCAATCTAAGCATTACTCGCTTTAAGATCTATTTATCCATTTATATTATTACTTTGTGCACGTTTTTGCTATGATTGCTTATTTAATTTCTGTTCGTTTTGGGTTTCATTTATTCTTTAATAGTAATTTCTGGTCGTTTTGAATTTGAATTTTAAAAGGTATGTATATCTACTGAGCTTAAGTTTAAAATGACCTTTACTTTTCTTTGAAAGACTTATTTTTCGGAAATTTTTTTAAAAATTATTCCTGATAATGACAAAGAATTTACCGTGTCACGGACGCTTCGGAAAAAAGTATTTCTTCAGTTTTAATGCAACAATGCGAAACAACTGATAGATTTCGAATAGTGGCAAAATATTCAATGGTTCTTAGTAGCGCAGCCTCTAGGTTTGATAACCACAACAGGGAACGTTTTGCCTCAATAGAAGGTTTGATGCATTTCCAAAAGGGATACTTATAGGCCGCGAAAACCCATATATTTGAAGACTGCGCTGTTCTCACGTATCTTAAGAGAGCCAAAGACCTTCATTCAAAATTATATAGAATTTTGGTTCTCTTAGACAACGATTTATATACTTATCATCATATTAGCACTATTAGAAATCATACTGACTATTTGAGTCGCCCTAACTCACAGTTTGTTAAGGAAAATAAGTCAATTAATCTTGATGAGTTAGAAGTAGAATATTTAGCCCTATTAGGGGACGAGGTACCGATTGATTTCTTTGGGATAAGTAAAGAAGAGATGAGGAGACTTCAACTAGAAGATCCTGAAATTAAGGTGGCAATCAACGAAATAATATAATTAGAAAATACACTCTTAGGCTTAAAATCTCCCCAGGATACATATAAAAATAATGAGAAGTCTAAGGAGGGTATAAATAAACAGTCAAGCCAGACTGGTTTGACCAGGCCCTGTGAGGGATTTGAGTCAAATATGGGTAGCTCAAGTATTCCCGGAGCTACCAAAACATCGGAAGGGGATGAATTCAGTAGTAATACTGAAGAGGAGATTGCTTCTGTGAGAGGGAACAAGCCTGGGTACAGGGATAGATGCTTGACCTCTGGGTCTATCCATGCCAAACTGGATGAGGTAAAAGTAAAGGGAAGTACACACGCGTGTGCTACTGACAGCAGGTCAATTTTAGAGGGGAGTGAAATTGAATCCTGTGAAGGGCAAGTTCTGGCGGCGGAACTTGTGAAGACAAGAACTATTGAGGGAGTTACTGGCACCATGGGTAATTGGGGTGGGTCCAAAACGTCCACGGATCCGGACTCGGAGAGGGGCGAGCTGCTATGGATACGAAAAGCTCGCGCAAAGGGGCTTGCGAAGACTAGGACTATGAAAGGAGTCACTAGCACGGATAAGAATAGGACTATTAAAGGAGTCACTAGCACGGACAACTGGGATGAGTCTGGAATACCCGCATACCTAGGCACCAAGAGGGGTAAGCCGCAGGAAGAATTTCCAAAATTTGATGTTTTGGGCAGATATCAAATTAACAACACACCAGAAACTTCAAATTTGGGGAAAGGGAATCTTTTATTGTAAAGTGGTTAAGAGTTCTCCAGTTGATCCTAGTCGAAGGGTTATTGTACGCAATAGACGATTCAGAAAAAAGGAAATAGATGCATCAATTTAAAATTATCATACCAAAGAAACTAATTAGTGGAATTATTAATCTTATGCATACGAGCCTTTTCCTAGGAACACACATGGGTATAGTGAAAACTTTGAATAAGTTAAAACAAAGTTGTGTTTTTGAAAATATGCACTATCAAATTCAGGAGGCAGCAAAGAACTGTGATCTATGTTTGAGGAGGAATGAAGTTAGCAGTATATATACTAAACTAAGAGAAAGTATTAACCCCTACTACTTAGTTTATATCTGGTGAATGGATACGACGGGAAAATTACAACTTTGCGCTGACAGTGACGAACATGTAATTATCGCAGTAGAGCATTCCACTAAGCATACAGTCATGGCACCAGCCAAAGACCTCAGGTCAAAATCAGTGATGAAATTTATAATAAAAGAAATAGTATCACATTTTGGAAATATGGATTTCCTACTGTCGGATAATGCTTCATGCTTTAAAAGCAAAACCTTTAATGACATGGCCAAAACATTAGGATTCAAAATTACGCATTCATCGCTTAGGAACCCCCAATCAAATGGGCTACCAGAAAATAGAGTAAAATGTGTAAAAAGAATTATAACGCACTACCATGATGAGGTACACAGAGGGAATTGGAGTGAATTCTTACCATTCATACAATTAGCGTTAAAAACTAGTATAGATGCTAGCAGGAAATATACACCCTTTTTCCTACTCCATGGTTCGAAGCTAAATCGGCATTCGACAGCATTGCTTCTAATCCGAGGGAGGGGTTCTGTTCTGAAGATGAATGGGTGTCTACTCTCGTAAAAGAGGTATTTGTCAGCCGACAAATATGCATTAATGAATTAAAAAAGGCCCGAAAGAGCCAAGCAGAACAATACAACCAAAATAAAATATTAGAAATCGACATTTTACCTAATAATTTTGTGTATGTCATTCAAGAAAGTTCATCGAAAAATTATCGCTATAGGGACCTTATCTAGTGTTAACGGAATTATAAAAAATGTCTTTTGGTTACACGAGTTAAAACTTGTAAAAGACGGTTAGTAAATATAAGAAAACTTAAAAAGATAAAGGACCACGAATGGTTCTTAGCCATGAACCCCAAAATTGCGAAACAAAGGTCAAAAGTAAAGGACAAACCCTTAGATCTTATAACAAACGAAATTGAAGGGGAACAAACTAATAAAACACTGACAGAGGAAGACATCCCCCATAATATTTGGTAATGTAACTTAAAAAGAAGTTTATTAAACGAAGGAAATGAAAATAATTTGGAAAGTATAAGTCAATCTTACATTACGACTTTGAGTAAGTTGAGTGATTCTGGTAACCCAGAAACAGATACAGAATTGAGTTTACCAGAATCCCAATTACAACCTGTTAACAGGATTGACAGTGATGAAATAAATGACAATTCGGAAGGGAATACTGTTGTTCAAACAAGTAATAATAATTACAAACATGAGAGAAGAATTATCCATGAAAGGAAAGCTAAAACAAAACCACTAAATTATAAAGATCCTAGTTTAAAGGATTTTCTTGACGGAAAAATGGCTAAACCTTAATAACTAACAAACATACCTTATTGTAAAATTAAACCTTCAAAGGGCTGCTCCAAACCTGTATCCTCAGGAGTTACACAAAAACCCTCAAAATCAGTAACCTGAACAGTATATAGCTTGTTTTCCTTTCTCACTAAATTAGTGTGAAGGTGTTCAAGGGTCAACACCGAAATTCCTGCGAGGAACAAAACCATACACCGAAGATTATTAGGGCAATTCCCACAGGCCGAAATATTCTAAATGCTTAAGTTGTCAGTTTAGTCTAAAGGAACACTATGGTGGGTGTGCAAAATGACCCTCCGATCACTCGTTAAAAGCATTATACACTTTAAACTGGACATCACTTAAAAACTAATCACTGTAAATTAAGGGGGAAAGCCCTGAACACTGACAAACACCACCGAAATCTAAATCAACTGAATTAACAATACAATGCGGAATTATATTCGCAGGAAGTAGTATGAAAATGTAATCTTCTCTGACCATCGACAGACTGTCTACCATAAGGACGACACCCCCAAAATGGGGCGATGACCATATCGACACACCTAGGGTTGTCGAGTAGAAGTTCACATGGAGTGCGATTACTCCGTATAGCCGAATTGTGTTATGGGTATGTAAAATCACAGACCCTTCTAAAGTTTTAAATAAAATACACTTGAAACTTGCCATGTTAAGAGATAACTAAAATACATAGAACCATTTAAGAAATGGTTGGAACCCTGTTTGTTTGACTGACCCTGTTTACAAGAGGGATAATGCTTAAGGAAATAGAAATACATAGCCAAATAGCCTTCAGGGATATTGGTCAGGTTTTCCCAATTAACGGAATACATTAGGTAATATGGTATGTTAATCTGGAAAGACTCAGATCTGATTTGGACGACCTAAATTTGATTATTTCGAATATCGAAAACATTAAAATTATGGAACAAATAGTCAAAAAAGACTTAGAAAAGGGAAAAAAGAATTTCTTACAACTCAGAGAAATACATGATCTAAAAGAATATATAATAGATAAGTGTAAACTATTAAATTTAGAATTAAGTGAAGGAAATGAAATTATCAAAATACTAGAATCATTCATGACAATGATAATACAAAACGAAACAAACGGAGTCTATTACCACTTTTGGGGCAAATGATAGGATGGGTAACTGGACTAAAAACTGAAGGAGATGTAGAAAAAATTCTTCATGAAGTCAATTATTCGACGGCAAAAAATGAAAAATGAATACATATTTCGGACCGATCCATATCATTAGTGAGTGACCACGACAGGGAATTAAGAGTGGAAAGAAACAAAAGTTTAGAAATTTTGGGAAAGACTTCCAAATGTATTATCGAGTATATATCAAGAAAGAATAATGAGATAAACTTTCAAAAATTGCAGATAAACAAGGAAGTGACAAAAAGCTCAATTCAAATAAAAAAGCTAGTAAAGAAAATAGAAACAGTAATCCTTTCTATTCTTCAAGCAGAAAATAAAAGTTTCCCATTTATTGTTAGGAATCCTGCAGACATGCTTAAAACAATTTATGAAATTGAAAGTTCACTACCAATAGGCTATAGAATATTGGTTAATTATAGACGTTACGGCTTATTAGAACTTTATAAATCGACTTGCTGCAATGTGGCGTACCAACAATTGAAATTGTTATTTGTTTGTGACTTCTCTATATCAAATAAACAAGATGAGTTCAGATACGAAATGTTCAGCATTCCAAATCCAGTGTCAAACACTTCGTATTTCTTACAAATTGAAAACGAATTTAAATTTTTTGGGTTAAGTAAAGATCAAACTAAATATTTCTTAGAAGATTACAATATAGAAAACGAGTGTAACTTAAAGGGTGTACCATTAATATACAACCACGAATTTCTTATTAGAAGCACACAAATGAATTCCTGCAGTTTAGCAAACTACAAGGAAAATAGTGCATTAATTAACAAAGTGTGCACAACCAAAATTATAAAGGAAAATAAAACCTTAATTCAAAGAATTGGAAGGGCAAAGCATATCATCACATCTCCTTTCAAAGAAGAAATAAGAATACATTTCGAATACGAAACAGAGAAAAACAGTAAATTCACGTAATATAAAGGAAAGCTGTGACTAGAAGAATGTTCTCTAACGGCAAAAATGTTAAACATAAATAGGATGTATAGAGGACGCATTGCAAAAAAATGGCACCTTCAAATATATCTATAATAAGCCTAAAAGGGAACCTCTCCCGAGCTAGGATACACAATGACTGGGGCAATGAATTCGAAGATTTAATCTCTATATATTTCCAGAACAACTCTAAGACGAAGATTGACCTAGATGAACTGAGGAAAATACATATTTCCTTACGAGAAGACAGAGGAAAGAAAATAGCTAATTATTGGACATTTACTTTCATTATTTTAATCTACTTATTTTTTTAGGACTAGTTTCTAAAGGAATAATATTAAAAAAATTAAGAAAACTATGGGTAGACTATAAGAAACAAAAGTCTCAAGGCTTTCACGTAGCAGTGGAACAAGAAGAAATAGAATTAAATTGATTCTTTGTAAATTTATGGTTTCCTTTAAGAAAACAATAACTGTGCTAAGAATTTAAGTGTTGGAGGCTGTGAGAAAGCCTTATTACGACTTAACTAAATTGTAAAAATGGCAAATCCTTATTATGAAAAATATTATGTAAAAATAGCAAAGCCTCACAAAGCCTTATTATCTTTGTGTAAAGAAAACAAATCTAAAATTGTGAAATCTGACATGACCAAGAGTACCCTTGACTCAACAAGGTCCATAAAATGCAAATAAACCAGTCTGTTTCAAAATCAGAATTCAACGACTAAAATATTACGTGACAATATCACATGATAAAAATTACAGCAAACCAGGGTTTTTTGAATATAGTGAAAGCGGAAACCGACATTTCTAACAAAAAACAATTATTGGCTTTAGTACAAAAAGCGGGATTGCATTAAACTGGTCTCTAGCCAATGGGAGACAGAATAACAAAATAAGACAAAGCATAAATAATGATTCTGAGACCCAAATGAGGTAGTCTTTTTGGAACTAAGAATGAGTAAGTGTTTTCTTTATAATTAGGATAAAAAGCTACCACTGTCTGTCTAAATTTCCCTTTGAGAATAAAAATTGAGATAAGAAATAAACTTCTGAAAGATTTCTGTCGACTGGATTAGCTCTGGCTAAATGCTAAATAAATTGAATACTTATATAGGAGACATAAACTAGTGCTGGAGTCAAAGCACGACATTTAATTATATTTGGTGATTTGGATTTATAATTCAGTTAGAGTATATAAAGACTTGGGCACTCTAGATGAAGTACAGCATTCTTAAGGATTAAGATAGAAAAAAAATTAGTTTCGTCTTAGAATCTGAAATTTGTGAATAGCCTGAGGTTTAAGTAAGAGATAAACCCCTTGACCTGAAAAAATAATTTAAAGAGCTTTTGCCTCTTCCTTCCAGCTTAGTAACATTTGGAATTTACCTAGCTTTTAATAAAATCTTATATATATAAGAAGATTGAAACTAGAGGACAATACAATATTCCTTCCCTAGCGAATTCTCTAATGTTATACGAAAGAGGGACTATGTTTCTATTTTTAGCCATTTTTGCATTTCTCAACCCGTTCTAATATTATACAGAGGCGGACCTGATGTTTCACAGATTGGCTAGGGAAGAAAGGGGAATTAAATTGATAGATTAAGAATTTCAATCTCTTCCGTCCCAAGATCCAATTTTCTCTAGAAAAGTTGAAGTTTATCAAAGTTCCAAAGAGCATTAACTTCCTTTTCAAGATATAAAACTAAAAACTTGTTTTAGTTTATACAAATAATTTGGGATCTAATAAAAAGGTTATTCCTAGTTTCCAAGAAACAATAACTTGAGGCAAAGAATTTTAATTACACTCGTACCCAAGTCTTGTCTAATTGTTGCAGTCCAGCTCTTTCAATTATAAGTATTAAATAGCCTAGAATTAACTTTATCCTTTTTTTCGGTAAACATTTGTGGATTGAACAAGCAGACCCACACAATATTAAACAACAGACCTAGAAGAGGCTTAGAAGCATTCAAAATAATTAGATTTAGAATATTTTCCTTTTATTTCCTTTTATAATAGTATAAGTTGTCACTGGATTCTGAGTACCGATCTTACCAATGCCTCAGTAACAACACTCTACCTTTTAGCCCTGATAAGTGGGAGCAACCTTACAAGAGCATAAGTGATGAGTCTCGCCTCAGATACTCTTTGGTACTGACAACTCCTGGATTGATTGGATAAATCCGTCAAATTTGGCTGACAGACCACAAACTTAAGCTGTTTGGAATAGTAAAGCTATTAAAAATATCAAGAAAGCTGCCGAGTAAGGTTTCAAATGATGTTTTGAGTTGGAGCAAGGTCACTACAAGATGGGTGCTTCCTTTGCTGACAATTGATTATATACTGAATCGAACAACTGTTTCAAATGAGACTTTGGATATCTCGCATGAAGTACTAATGATTTTTGGGGATGCTTAATAACTATTTATGAGATTTTGATCAGTCACTACACTTCTTAAAGTAAACTTCAAGGAAATTACAGTCGAAATAGTGGATTGTACCAGGCAAACCTGGTGAACCAGAAAATGTAAATAGTCTTTTGAAGGAGTTCAAACAATTATATTATATGGATGGTTTAATTGGTTTAGGATACATGTATTAAAAATGTGTAAGCGCTTCTGGAGATCAAATTGAAAGATAAAATGAAAGTTAACAAAAAATCGGCGTTTTTCTGTGAGGCCAGGCACATTTCAGCCAACCATCGTACGGTATGCATTTTACACACCATCTTTGACAAGCTGTAAAATCAATGTTCAACTGGTTTTAATATCAGAGAATGTGAGTGGACAATACGTCATATTTGTACTGAACATTCGTTCAAGTTTCACTAGGGTAAATACTGAAGTCAGTAAAAATCAACCTTCCGGGGAAAATCTTGTTAATAAAACACCCTTTACACATAATAATTCCAAAATGATACTTCTTCAAGAAATTACTGCATAAGAAAAAAAAACTGAATCTTGGCCAAAAGCTGTATTTACAAGATCATCTTGTAAATATGAGTCCCAACATCCCACGTGACACTTACAACTCGTATTTGCAAGTTTGATAAGAAATATTTGTGAAAGAAAAACAACGTAGGGGCAGACGGTGCCTTGCTGCAATGTCTTGAAGCTCGTGCACAGGAATGTGTCCCATGAAAAGGTTCTGCGGAAAGAATTATGGATACTGGGTGAAGCAGAGCAGCGTGTAGGTTCTTGATCAGATAAAAGGTAAAGTAATTACATTAAGGGTTGGGTACCGATATCATAAAAAGGGTAACAAGAACCATGAATTTGGAACGAATACAATATACAATTTTTTCTTTTGCAATTTAAGCGTAGTGTTATTTGTGCCAAAATTTTTTCCTATGGAGCAGCTGCTTGCTATTTCGAGAGTCCAGCCTTGGCCGAACTTGGGTGTTTTATTTGAATCTAAAACTTTAATGTAATGTATACTTACATATGAGCAATATTTTCTAGGTCAAAGAATATACCATCTGGCAGAAACGTTAGCTGATTGTCGAAGAGGTCCCTGGAAAAAGGAGAATAAATGTCTAGGTTTTGTGAACCAAACAAGACCCAGAGACAAGCCTGGGAGAAGGGTTTTTATGGGATGTTGAGGCCTGTCCAAAGGTATAAAATCTATAAAAGCTAATGCTTCATAAATTCTAATAAAGAAGTTATTATTTCGTTAATATTAATGGTCTATCTTATAAGGAATTACTAAAAATAGGCAACTAATTAGTTTGAAATAAGTACTTGAGTTGCGGTTGTGACTTTTTAGACCCTTTTTTTTCCGCTCAAGAATTTGTATAGCTTTTAGGGAAATCTATAATAAATTAAAGGCTCCTTCTCCCAGGTGACTTCGTTTGATATATCAAATCCCCTCCCCAGATTGATCTTTTGGAAGCAAAGAACTATAAACTCTTATTCTTTGTAAACTCTTATCGGGTATAATTATTTTTATTCCCGATTTTTTTTTTTGTTACAAACAACGCTTTCAGTTTCTAGCCTTGTATCTGTCATGGCTTTCCTTAAAACATACATTAATTTTTTGTGGACAAATTAAAAATGCGGTTTGCAAAGTAAACTTTCTGTGTAAAGTCTTTGTCTCCGTCTTTTTCTGTTTATGTGTCTGTCTCTTTCTCTTTCTCTCTCTCTCTCTCTCACTCTCTCTTTCCCTCTTTCTCTCTTTCTCTCCCTTTCTAACTCTTTCTTCAATGGAAGACCTTAAATATAAGACTTTAATTTTAGTAAAAGCTCAAATAAACATCTCCTGCAACTCGTTGTTCAAAATTTTGTGCTTCGTGATTTTTTCATGGAAATCAAGATTTCATAGAAATCGTGATAAAGGATGATTTAAGATGACTAGTTCCTTTAAATTAGACAGTCACACTGGCTTGCACAGGGAATAATGATACAAAATATCAGTCAAGCGTATCATACTTTTGTTTCCTTTGGGAATTTTTTTGAACAAGTGAAAAGTTTGAACTTACAGATCCTTGAGAGACACCATTTTTTTAAAGGTGTCACGGTTCAATGCCATTAATTTGTTCATCCCAAGATCTCTAGAAGAAAAATATTAATGTAATAACGAAAATAAACTTAAATAATATGTTAGTAAAAAAAGAAAAGATTATCTACACCAAAGAAACTTAGTGAAGAAACGTATCTGGTTCTTAAATTATTTCATCACCTATGTTTATATCCCCTTTCGTGAAACTTTAATAAACTTATTCTTCTGTGTGTTTGTATCGTATCATAGCTCAGACCTTAATTATTAAGACTATTATAACTAGGATTACATTCCTCTGGATCAAGATTGTTACCCAGTATTTTGAACAATGCCGTTAATTCCTCAAAATACAAAAAATATATTTTTTCTAAGCCTAGGGGAAGCAATTTAGTCGTTTGTTTTATATTATTTCTACAGAAATGAAAAAAAGAAAGTATTTTAAACGAAAATACAAAAAAAAAGTATTTTTTAAATCTAAAAGGGCAAAATATCTCAGGAAGGCTGCGAAAAGCCTCCTGACCACTCCCCAGTGGCTTCGTTGAGGGTGGGGGACAAGAGGGGCAGTTGGGTCCCAATGATTTGGAAAAAAACTACAATTTATTAAGTAGCTTTAAAACAATTGGTCGTTTTAAGTGTCATATTTGCTCTTTATTTTTAGCAGATAATTTTTTTTAATTAATCGATTCTCATTTTTAACATAAGGAAAACAAGAAAAATAGCGGTCCATTACAATTCGTAATATGTTACATATTTATGTTTTTCCAAATATACTGCCTTTGAAACCTTGTCATCAAGTAAAAATGTGAGCCTAGTTAATGGTAAAATTGAAAAATACTTCATCTTTCACCACATTTGCTAGGGTAAATTTTTACACTGATATTTAAGGTGCCTTTACTTCCTAAAATCTATCAGTTTAAGATTAGATTCTCTTCTTTCAAAACTTTCAAAAGTGGAAATAAATACACCCTCTACATCTGCAAATAGGACAGAAATGGAATCATTGAAGAAATGAGACTTAGTGTTATTTTTATGATATTAATTAAAAAACTTTTTCCACAAAATAAATTTTTCAAAGAAAAGTAAAGAACCCCATTAAAAAAAATGAGCAAAAATCAAATCAAATATTCTACCAAGCATGAAACTACCATAAATCAACATCGATACATAAATGAAACCCAAAACGAACAGAAATTACAATAAATAACCAAATCAAACCCAAAACGAGCAGAAATTAATATAAGTTGGGCTCAAAACCCCTATGCCTTCCCAAGGCCGGAAATAAATTTGCACTTTACTGAAAAAAATATAAATGTCTTTACTTTTATAACTTTAATAAATCAAATAATATTAACATTTTTATTACTAAATATCAGTATATGTATATTAAACTGACAATGCAGACTAAAAAGGGCATCAACCCTTTCTATTTTCAATCAAATGAGCCTTTTTCGAAGTTCCCACGACAACTTCTTCGATACGCAGTGCCCTGGTATAAACAACAACAACAACACAAAACAATGCATTATACCCACATCGATCTTTACTATAGAAATGTCAAGCCTTCCAATCACTTTCGAGCATAAAAGAGGGCACTAGGCCTTTCGATTTCCAATCGAATGAGCCCTTTTTGAAACGACAACGCTTTCTATAAACACCTTATATGCCCCCAGGGCATAAATTACAACCTTTACCCTAAGGGCTGTTAGGGTGGTTGTCATCCTCTAAGACCTAATTTCCAGCACTTCCAACTACGTTAACTAAAATGGCTATCTCAAAATTTTGATTGGAAGTGTTTGGGGAAATGGTGAGCGTGAGAGGGGCGTTAGTCGCTCTCCAATCCCTTTCAATAAACTAGCCCTTTCAATTTCCAATCAACTGAGCCTTTTTGAAGTTTCTACGACAGCACTTTCAATAAAAACCTTATATGCCCCCAGGGTATAACTTACAACCCTAGCCCTGAGGGCTGAGGGGGGGGGGAGGGTTGTTATTCTCACAGACCTAACTTCGATAACTTTCTACAACGTTGAACAAAATGGCTATCTAAAAATTTTTATTGGATGTGTTTGGGGGACTGGGGGCGTGAGAGAGGGGTTAGTTACCCTCCACTCATTTTCAACTATTAAAAAGGGCACTAGCCCTCTCAATTTCGAATTGAATGAGCCCCTTTTGAAGTTTTACAACAACTCTATCTATGAAAACTTTATATGCCCCTAGGGCATAACTTACAACCCTTCCCTGGGGGCTCTGGGCGGTTTGTTATCCTTCAATCAATCAATCAATCAATAAATCAATCAATCAATTTATTAATACTAAAAACAAAACAATTACAAACTTGAAGTTTATACACGCCCAAGAAGCTCAGCTTGTAAAGGACCAACAAACCAAATAAGACACTATTATAAAGCACATAAAAAAAACAGAAAAAAACATACTTTAAAAAAAAAGAAAAAAAAGAAAAAAAAAACTGGATGAAGAGACATTTATGAAAATAGGAGAATTAACAGGAAACTTCACAAATAACTGAAAAAAATATATAAGTGAAGAAGAGATTGAAAATTAGGATTAAATGTATATATATATATATATATATATATATATATATATATATATATATATATATATATATATATATATATATATATATATATATATATATGTAAAAAAAAAAAAAATAAATAAAAACAGAAAAATATATTGAATGAAAAAAAGACATAAATTTTTGAAATTTCCCTTTTTGAAATTTCTAAAACAACTTTCTATATAAACCATATATGCCCCCAGGGCATAACTTACAACCATTGCACTAAGGGCTCTGAAGGGGTGGTCATCCTAAAAGGCCTAATTTTTAGAATTTTCAACTACGTTTAACCATATAGACAGCTCAAAATTTTGATTGAATGTGTCTGGGAAAATAATGGGCTTGAGAGTGGCACTAAACGCTCTCTAATCTCTTTCAACTATTAAAAAAGACACTAGCCCTTTCAATTTTCAATTGAATGAACCCTTTTGAAGTTTCCACGACAACACTTTCTATAATAACCTTATATGCCCTCAGGGCATAACTTACAACCCTCGCACTGAGGGCTCTGAGGGGTTTATCATCCTAAAAGACCTAATTTCAAGCACTTTTAACTATATTGAACAAAATAGATATCTCAAAATTTTGATTGGATGTATTTGGGAAAATAATGGGCGTGAGAGGGGCGTTAGTCACTCTCCAATCATTTTCAACTATTAAAAAAGGCACTAGCCCTTTCAATTTTCAATTGAATAAACCCTTTTAAAGTTTCTACGACAACGCTTTCTATAATAACCTGATATGCCTCCATGGCATAGCTTACTACCCTTGCCCTAAGGGCTGTGGGGGGGGGGAGGGATTGTCATTCTTAAATACCTAATTTCCAAAACTTTCAACTGCGTTGAATAAAATGGATATCTAAAAATTTTGATTGGATGTGTTGGGGGAAGAGGTGGGGGTGAGAGGGGGGTTAGTTGCCCTCCAATCACTTTCGAAAATTAAAAAGAGCAGTAGCCCTTTGAATTTCCAATCGAATGAGCCCTTTCTCAAGTTTCTACGACAAAGATTACAAAAACCTTATATGCCCCCAGGGCATAACTTGTTATCCTTGGCCTGAAAACTGCTTGGGGAATGTCCTGCTCAAAGGTATAATTTCCTGAACTTTAAACTGCTTGGAACAAAATGGCTAAATCAAAGTTTTGATTGGATGTGTTTGGGGAAATGCTGGGCGTGGAAGGGGTTGTAGTTGCCTTCCAATCACTTTCGATTATTAAAAGGGTAGTATCCTTTTGAATTTTCAATCAAATGAGCCCATTTTGAAGTTTCTACGATAACGCTTTCTATAAAAACCATATATGCCCCAGGGTACAAATTACAACCCTTGCCCTGAGGGTTGTGGGGAGTTGTCATCCTCAAAGACCTAATTTTCAGAACTTAAAACTGCGTTGAATAAAATGGCTGTTTCAAAATTTTGATTGGATGTGTTTGGGGGAAAGGTGGGCGTGATAGGGCGGTTAGTTGCCCTCCAATCATTTTCAACTATTAAAAAGGGCACTAGCCCTTTGAATTTTCAATGAATGAGCCGTTTTTGAAGTTTCTACGACAACGCCTTCTATAAAAACCTTATATGTCCCCAGGGCGTAACTTATAACCCTTGCCCTGAGGGCTGTGGGAGAGTTTACTCCTTAAGAACATAATATCTATCCGGAAATCAACTACGCTGAAAAAAACGACAATATCAAAATTCTGGTTGGATGTTGTTCGGGAAATGGTGGGCTTGGAAGGGGTTTTAGTTGGCTGCAAATAATTTTCGACTATTAAAAAGGGCACAAGCCACTACAATTTCTGATTGAATGAGCCCTTTTCAAAATTTCTATGACAACTTCTTTGATACACAGTGCCTTGCTCCAAAGGAAAAAAAATACATTGTGCCAGCATCATTATTATATGCCCTCAGGGCATAACTTAAAATCCTTGCCCTGAGGGTTGTGGGGGAATGTCCTCCTCAAAAACATATTTTTATCTGAAAATCAATTACGCTGAACAAATGGCTATCTCAAAATTTTGATTGGATGTGTTTGGGGGATTGATGGGCGTGAGGGGGAGGGCTTGTTAACCTTCAATCACCTTCAACTATTAAAAAGGGCACTAGCCACTCCAATTTCCAATCGAATGAGCCCCTTTCGTAGTTTCTACGACAACTCCTTCGATACGAAGTGCCCTTGTATGGAAAAAGAAAACAAAAAAAATAATAATACATTGTGCCAACATCGTTCTTTGCTTAGGCAGCGCAATTGCGCTGCCTATGATTTCTACAAAAACTTTCTATATAAACCTTATATGCCCCCAGGGCATAACTTACAATCCTTGCACTTTGGGCTATGAAGGGATTCTCATCCTAAAAGACCTAATTTTCAGAACTTTCAACTACGTTCGACAAAAGGGATATCTCAAAATTTTGATTGGATGTGTTTGGGAAAATGATGAGCGGGAGAGGAGCGTTAGTCGCTCTCCAATCACTTTCAACTATTAAAAAAGGCACTAGCCCTTTCATTTTCCAATTGAATGAGCTCTTTTGAAGTTTCTACGACAACGCTTTCCATAAAAACCTTATATGCCTCCAGGGCATAACATACAAATCTTGCCCTGAGGGCTGTGAGGGGGAGGGGTTGTCATCCTTAAAGACCTAATTTCCAAAAACTTTCAACTACTTTGAATAAAATGGCTTTCTAAAAAATTTGATTGGATGTGTTTGGGGAAAAGCTGGGTGTGAGAGGGGGGATAGTTACCCTCAAATCACTTTCGACTAATAAAAAGAAACTAGTCCTTTGCATTTCCAATCGAATGAGCCCTTTTTAAGTTTCTACGACAAATATTTCAATATAAATCTTATATGCTCCCAGGGCATAACTTATAACCCTCGCCTGAAGACTGTGTGGGGAGTGTCCTGCTCAAACGTGTAATTTCGTGAGCTTTAAACTGCGTGGAACAGAATGGCTATCTGAAAATTTTGATTGGATGTGCTTTGCGAAATGGTGGGCGTGGAAGGCTGTTAGTTGCCTTCCAATCACTTTTGACTATATAAAAGGGCTCTAGCCATTTAAATTTCCAATCGGATGAGCCCTTTTTGAAGTTTCTACGACAACGCATTCTATAAAAACCATATACGCCCCCAGGGCATAACTTACAACCCTTGCCCTGAGGGCTGTGGGGGGGGGGGGTTGTCATCCTACAAGACCTAATTTCCAGAACTTAAAACTACGTTGAAAAAAATGGCTATCTCAAAATTTTGATTGGATGTTTTTGGGGAAATGGTGGGCTTGAGAGGGGGGTTAGCTGCCCTCAAATTACTTTGGACTGTTAAAAAGGGCACTAGCCCTTTGAATTTCCAATCGAATGAGTCTTTTTTGAAGTTTCTACGACAACGCCTTCTATAAAAACCTTATATGCCCCAGGGCACAACTAACAAACCTTGCCCGGACGGCTGTGGGGGATTGTCCTACTCAAAAACATTATTTCTATCTCAAAAGCAACTACGCCGAACAAAATGGCTATCTCAAATTCTGATTGGATTTGTTTCGGGGCATAACTTAAAACTCTTGCCCTGAGGGTTCTGGGGGAGTGTCCTCCTCAAAAACATTTTTTCTATCTGAAAATCAACTACGCTGAACAAAATGGCTATCTAAAAATCTTGATTGGATGTGTTTGGGGGAATGATGGGCGTGGGGGGGGGGCTAGTTGCCCTCGAATACTTTCGACTATTAAAAAGGGCACTAGCCACTACAATTTCCAATCGAATGAGCCCTTTTCGAAGTTTCTACGACGACTCTTTCGATACGAATTGCCCTGGTATAAAAATAAACAATACATTATGCCAACATCGTTCTTTATTTAGGCAGCGCGATTGCGCTGCCTATGATTCGCACTATAACTAGACAGGCCAAATCGGTTGTAGTTTGGTCATGGAAATTCGTAGAGGGGGATCCACTCCAAAAATCATTTAATTGCTTTAATTTTTATTTCCGGTATATAATTGAAACCCCGATTCTCTTATTTCTCATTGGAATGTCTAATAAGTACTGCTAATGTCCTATTTCTTGTCTTTTGGTCTAGACACTAGCGCTTGAATATTGTACTGCCTCTACGTGCAATTAATTTTAAAAGAAAATTTCCACAAAATAAGTTTTTTCAAAATAAGTAAAGAACTCCATTAAACAAAAAATTAACAAAAAAAGAACCAAATAATTTACCAATCATACAACTACCACAAATCAGTATCAGTAAATAAAAGAAACCTACAACAAAAAGAAATTAAAATAAATAACAGAGTCAAACTCAAAACGAGCAGAAATTAATATGAGTAGGGTTCTAAACCCCTATCCTTTCTAAAAGCCAGAAGATAATTTGTAGTTTACTGAAAAAATTCAAATAAAATTACTGAAACAAAATATGTATTGTCAGTTTAATATACATATGCTGATATTTATTCCTTAAAATCTCAATTAACTTGATTTCTTAAAGCTATAAAAATGACAACATTTAAAAGAATTTTTTCAGTAAAGTACAAATTATATTCTGGCTTTTAGAAAGCATAGGGGTTTAGAACCCTACTCATATTAATTTCTGCTCGTTTTGAGTTTGAATCTGTTATTTATTTTAATTTCTGTTCGTTTTTGGTTTCTACCGAAAAGTTTCTACAATAATACTTTCTATAATAATCTTATATGTCCCCGGGGAATAACTTACAAACCTTGCCCTGAGGGCTGAGGGTTGTGGGGGGAATGTTCTCCTCAAAAACATATTTTCTATCTGGAAATCAACTACGCTGAACAAAAGGGCTATCTCAAAATTTTGATTGGATAAGTTTGGGGGGCTGATGGGCGTGGGGGGTCTAGTTGCCCTCCAATCACTTTCGACTATTAAAAAGGGCACTAGCGACTCCAATTTCCAATCGAATGAGCCCTTTTCAAAGTTTCTACGACAACTCCTTCGATACGAAGTGCCCTGGTATGGAAAAAGAAAACAAAAAAATAATAATACATTGTGCCAACATCGTTCTTTACTTAGACAGCGCAATTGCGCTGCCTATGATTTCTACAACAACTATCTATATAAGCATTATAGGCCCCCAGGGCATAACTTACAACCCTTGCACTTAAGGCTCTGAGGGGATTATTATCCTAAAACCCCTAATTTCCAGAACTTTCAACTACGACGAACAAAATAGATATCTCAAAATTTTAATTGGATGTGTTTGGGAAAATGGCGGACGTGAGAGGGGCGTTAGTTGGTATCTAATACATTTCCACTTTCAAAAAAGGCATTAGCTTTTTCAATGTCTTATTGAATGAGCCCTTTTGAAGTTTCTACGACAGCCATTTGAATAAAAACTTTATATGACTTCAAAGCATAACTTGCAGGACTTGTCATGATGGCTGTGGAAGGGAAGAGTTGTCATTCTTAAAGACCTAACTTCAAAAATTTTAAATTACGTTCAATAAATTGGCTTTCTAAAAATTTTTGTGTTTGGGGAAAAGGTGGGCGTGAAAGGGGGGATAGTTACCCTCAAATCACTTTCGACTAATAAAAAGGGCACTAGACCTTTGAATTTCCAATCGAATCAGCCCTTTTTAAGTTTCTAAGACAAATATTTCAATAAAAACCTTATATGCCCCCAGGGCATAACTTATAACACTCGCAGGAAGACTGTGGGCGGAGTGTCCTGCTCAAAGGTATAATTTCCTGAACTTTAAACTGCGTGGAACAAAATGGCTATCTCAAAATTTTGATTGGATATGTTTCGGGAAATGGTGGGCGTGGAAGGGGCGTTGCCTTACAATCCCTTTTGACTATTAAAACGGGCTCTAGCCATTTCAATTTCCAATCGAATGAGCCCTTTTTGAAGTTTCTACGATATCGTTTTCTATAAAAACCTTATATGCCCCCAAGGCATAACTTACTATGCTTGCCCTGAGGGCTGTGGGGGGTTGCCATTATTAAAGACCTAATTTCGAAGACTTTCAACTCCGTTGAATAAAATTGCTATCTAAAAATTTTTATTGTATGTGTTTGGGGAAGAGGTGGGCGTGAGAGGGGGGTTAGTTGCCCTCAAATCACTTTCGACAATTAAAAAGGGCAGTAGCCCTTTGAATTTCCAACCGAATGAGCCCTTTCTCAAGTTTCTACGACAAAGATTACAAAAACCTTATATGCCCCCAGGGCATAACTTGTTATCCTTGGCCTGAAAACTGTTTGGGGAATGTCCTGCTCAAAGGTAAAATTTCCTGAACTTTAAACTACGTGGAACAAAATGGCTAAATCACAATTTCGATTGGATGTGTTTGGGGAAATGCTGGGCGTGGAATCAAAATTCCACGCGACAATTTCAAAATTGGCGACAATTTTGGCGACAATATCAAAATTCTTATTGGATGTTGTTCGGGAAATGGTGGGCTTGGAAGGGGTTTTGGTTGGCTGCAAATCATTTTCGACTATTAAAAAGGCCACAAGCCACTACAATTTTTGATTGAATGAGCCTTTTTCAAAATTTCTACGACAACTTCTTTGATACACAGTGCCTTGCTCCAAAGGAAAAAAAATACATTGTGCCAGCATCATTATTATATGCCCCCAGGGCATAACTTAAAATCCTTGCCCTGAGGGTTGTGGGGGAATGTCCTCCTCAAAAACTTATTTTTATCTGGAAATCAATTACGCTGAACAAAATGGCTATCTCAAAATTTTGATTGGATGTGTTTGGGAGAACGATGGGCGTGGGGGGGGGGCTAGTTGCCCTCCAATAACTTTCAACTATTAAAAAGGGCACTAGCCACTCCAATTTCCAATCGAATGAGCCCCTTTCGTAGTTTCTACGACAACTCCTTCGATACGAAGTGCCCTTGTATGGAAAAAGAAAACAAAAAAAAAAATAATAATACATTGTGCCGACATCGTTCTTTGCTTAGGCAGCGCAATTGCGCTGCCTATGATTTCTACAAAAACTTTCTATATAAACCTTATATGCCCCCAGGGCATAACTTACAATCCTTGCACTTTGGGCTATGAAGGGACTCTCATCCTAAAAGACCTAATTTTCAGAACTTTCAACTACGTTGGACAAAAGGGATATCTCAAAATTTTGATTGGATGTGTTTGGGAAAATGATGAGCGGGAGAGGAGCGTTAGTCGCTCTCCAATCACTTTCAACTATTAAAAAAGGCACTAGCCCTTTCATTTTCCAATTAAATGAGCTCTTTTGAAGTTTCTACGACAACGCTTTCCATAAAAACCTTATATGCCTCCTGGGCATAGCACACAATTCTTGCCCTGAGGGCTGTGAGGGGGAGGGGTTGTCATCCTTAAAGACCTAATTTCCAAAACTTTCAACTACTTTGAATAAAATGGCTTTCTAAAAAATTTAATTGGATGTGTTTGGGGAAAAGCTGGGCGGGAGAGGGGGGATAGTTACCCTCAAATCACTTTCGACTAATAAAAAGAAACTAGTCCTTTGAATTTCCAATCGAATGAGCCCTTTTTAAGTTTCTACGACAAATATTTCAATAAAAATCTTATATACTCCCAGGGCATAACTTATAACCCTCGCCTGAAGACTGTGTGGGGAGTTTCCTGCTCAAACGTGTAATTTCGTGAGCTTTAAACTGCATGGAACAGAATGGCTATCTGAAAATTTTGATTGGATGTGCTTGGCGAAATGGTGGGCGTGGAAGGCTGTGAGTTGCTTTCCAATCACTTTTGACTATATAAAAGGGCTCTACCCATTTCAATTTCCAATCGGATGAGCCCTTTTTGAAGTTTCTACGACAACACATTCTATAAAAACCATATATGCACCCACGGCATAACTCACAACCCTTGCCCTGAGGGCTGTGGGGGGTTGTCATCCTCAAAGACATTATTTCCAGAATTTAAAACTACGTTAAAAAAATGGCAATCTCAAAATTTTGAGTGGATGTGTTGGGGGAAAAGGTGGGCGTGAGAGGGGGGTTAGCTGCCCTCAAATTACTTTGGACTATTAAAAAGGGCACTAGCCCTTTGAATTTCCAATCTAATGAGTCTTTTTTGAAGTTTCTACGACAACGCCTTCTATAAAAACCTTATATGCCCCAGGGCACAACTTACCAACCTTGCCCTGACGGCTGTGGGGGATTGTCCTACTCAAAAACATTATTTCTATCTCGAAAGCAACTACGCCGAACAAAATGGCTATCTCAAATTTTGATTGGATTTGTTTCGGGGTGCCCTGCTCTAAAGGAGAAAAATAATAAATAATGCATTGTACCTACATCGTTCTTATATGCCCCCGGGGCATAACTTAAAACTCTTCCCCTGAGGGTTCAGGGGGAGTGACCTCCTCAAAAACATTTTTTCTATCTGAAAATCAACTACGCTGAACAAAATGGCTATCTAAAAATCTTGATTGGATGTGTTTGGGGGAATGATGGGCGTGGGGGGGGGGCTAGTTGCCCTCGAATACTTTCGACTATTAAAAAGGGCACTAGCCACTACAATTTCCAATCGAATGAGCCCTTTTTGTAGTTTCTACGACAACTCCTTCGATACGAAGTGCCCATGTATGGAAAAAGAAAACAAAAAAATAATAATACATTGTGCCAACATCGTTCTTTACTTAGGCAGCACAATTGCACTGCGTATGATTTCTTTAACAGCTTTCTATATAAACCTTATATGCCCCCAGGGCATAACTTACAATCCTTGCGCTTTGGGCTATGAAGGGATTCTCATCCTAAAAGACCTAATTTTCAGAACTTTCAACTACGTTGGACAAAAGCGGTATCTCAAAATTTTGATTGGATGTGTTTGGGAAAATGATGAGCGGGAGAGGAGCGTTAGTCGCTCTCCAATCACTTTCAACTATTAAAAAAGGCACTAGCCCTTTCATTTTCCAATTGAATGAGCTCTTTTAAAGTTTCTAGGACAACGCTTTCCATAAAAACCTTATATGCCTCTAGGGCATAACATACAATTCTTGCCCTGAGGGCTGTGAGGGGGAGGGGTTGTCATCCTTAAAGACCTAATTTCCCAAACTTTCAACTACTTTGAATAAAATGGCTTTCTAAAAAATTTGATTGGATGTGTTTGGGGAAAAGCTGGGCATGAGAGGGGGGATAGTTACCCTCAAATCACTTTCGAGTAATAAAAAAAAACTAGTCCTTTGAATTTCCAATCGAATGAGCCCTTTTTAAGTTTCTGCGACAAATATTTCAATAAAAATCTTATATGCTCCCAGGGCATTATAACCCTCGCCTGAAGACTGTGTGGGGAGTTTCCTGCTCAAACGTGTAATTTCGTGAGCTTTAAACTGCGTGGAACAGAATGGCTATCTGAAAATTTTGATTAGATGTGCTTGGCGAAATGGTGGGCATGGAAGGCTGTTAGTTGCCTTCCAATCACTTTTGACTATATAAAAGGGTTCTAGCCATTTCAATTTCCAATCGAATGAGCCCTTTTTGAAGTTTCTACGACAACGCTTTCTATAAAAACCATATATGCCCCCAGGGCATAACTTACAACCCTGGCCCTGAGGGCTGGGGGGGGGGGGTTGTCATCCTCAAAGACCTAATTTCCAGAACTTAAAACTACGTTAAAAAAATGGCTATCTCAAAATTTTGATGGGCTGTTTTTGGGGAAAAGGTGGGCGTGAGAGGGGGGTGAGCTGCCCTCAAATTGCTTTTGACTGTTATAAAGGGCACTAGCCCTTTGAATATCCAATCGAATGAGTCTTTTTTGAAGTTTCTACGACAACGCCTTCTATAAAAACCTTATATGTCCCCAGGGCGTAACTTATACCCCTTGCCCTGAGGGCTGTGGGATAGTTTACTCCTTAAGAACATAATATCTATCCGGAAATCAACTACGCTGAAAAAAAACGACAATATCAAAATTCTAATTGGATGTTGTTCGGGAAATGGTGGGCTTGGAAGGGGTTTTGGTTGGCTGCAAATCATTTTCGACTATTAAAAAGGGCACAAGCCACTACAATTTTTGATTGAATGAGCCCTTTTCAAAATTTCTACGACAACTTCTTTGATACACAGTGCCTTGCTCCAAAGGAAAAAAAATACATTGTGCCAGCATCATTATTATATGCCCCCAGGGCATAACTTAAAATCCTTGCCCTGAGGGTTGTGGGGGAATGTCCTCCTCAAAAACTTATTTTTATCTGGAAATCAATTACGCTGAACAAAATGGCTATCTCAAAATTTTGATTGGATGTGTTTGGGGGATTGATGGGCGTGGGGGGAGGGCTAGTTGCCCTTCAATAACTTTCAACTATTAAAAAGGGCACTAGCCACTCCAATTTCCAATCGAATGAGCCCCTTTCGTAGTTTCTACGACAACTCCTTCGATACGAAGTGCCCTTGTATGGAAAAAGAAAACAAAAAAAAAATAATAATACATTGTGCCAACATCGTTCTTTGCTTAGGCAGCGCAATTGCGCTGCCTATGATTTCTACAAAAACTTTCTATATAAACCTTATATGCCCCCAGGGCATAACTTACAATCCTTGCACTTTGGGCTATGAAGGGATTCTCATCCTAAAAGACCTAATTTTCAGAACTTTCAACTACGTTGGACAAAAGGGATATCTCAAAATTTTGATTGGATGTGTTTGGGAAAATGATGAGCGGGAGAGGAGCGTTAGTCGCTCTCCAATCACTTTCAACTATTAAAAAAGGCACTAGCCCTTTCATTTTCCAATTAAATGAGCTCTTTTGAAGTTTCTACGACAACGCTTACCATAAAAACCTTATATGCCTCCTGGGCATAGCATACAATTCTTGCCCTGAGGGCTGTGAGGGGGAGGGGTTGTCATCCTGAAAGACCTAATTTCCAAAACTTTCAACTACTTTCAATAAAATGGCTTTCTAAAAAATTTAATTGGATGTGTTTTGGGAAAAGCTGGGCGGGAGAGGGGGGATAGTTACCCTCAAATCACTTTCGACTAATAAAAAGAAACTAGTCCTTTGAATTTCCAATCGAATGAGCCCTTTTTAAGTTTCTACGACAAATATTTCAATAAAAATCTTATATACTCCCAGGGCATAACTTATAACCCTCGCCTGAAGACTGTGTGGGGAGTTTCCTGCTCAAACGTGTAATTTCGTGAGCTTTAAACTGCGTGGAACAGAATGGCTATCTGAAAATTTTGATTGGATGTGCTTGGCGAAATGGTGGGCGTGGAAGGCTGTGAGTTGCTTTCCAATCACTTTTGACTATATAAAAGGGCTCTACCCATTTCAATTTCCAATCGGATGAGCCCTTTTTGAAGTTTCTACGACAACACATTCTATAAAAACCATATATGCACCCACGGCATAACTTACAACCCTTGCCCTGAGGGCTGTGGGGGGTTGTCATCCTCAAAGACCTTATTTCCAGAATTTAAAACTACGTTGAACAAAATGGATATCTAAAAATTTTTATTGGATGTTTTTGGGGAAAAGGTGGGCGTGAGAGGGGGGTTAGCTGCCCTCAAAATCATTTTCGACTATTAAAAAAGGCACTAGTCCTTTGAATTTCCAATCGAATGAGTCTTTTTTCAAGTTTCTTCGACAACGCCTTCTATAAAAACTTTATATGCCCCAGGGCACAACTTACAAACCTTGCCCTGACGGCTGTGGGGGATTGTCCTACTCAAAAACATTATTTCTATCTCGAAAGCAACTACGCCGAACAAAATGGCTATATAAAATTTTGATTGGATTTTTTCGGGGTGCCCTGCTCTAAAGGAGAAAAATAATAAATAATACATTGTGCCAACATTGTTCTTATATGCCCCCGGGGCATAACTTAAAACTCTTCCCCTGAGGGTTCAGGGGGAGTGACCTCCTCAAAAACATATTTTCTATCTGAAAATAAATTAAGCTGAAAAAAATGGCTATCTCAAAATCTTGATTGGATGTGTTTGGGGGAATGATGGGCGTGGGGGGGGGGCTAGTTGCCCTCGAATACTTTCAACTATTAAAAAGGGCACTAGCCACTACAATTTCCAATCGAGTTTCTACGACAACGCATTCTATTAAAACTATATATGCCCCCAGGGCATAACGTACAACCCTTGCCCTGAGGGCTGTGGGGGGGGGGGTTGTAATCCTCAAAGACCTTATTTCCAGAACTTAAAACTACGTTGAAAAAATGGCTATCTCAAAATTTTGATTGGATGTTTTTGGGGAAAAGGTGTGCGTGAGAGGGGGGTGAGCTGCCCTCAAATTGCTTTTGACTGTTATAAAGGGCACTAGCCCTTTGAATATCCAATCGAATGAGTCTTTTTTGAAGTTTCTACGACAACGCCTTCTATAAAAACCTTATATGTCCCCAGGGCGTAACTTATAACCCTTTCCCCTTCGGGCTGTGGGAGAGTTTACTCCTTAAGAACATAATATCTATCCGGAAATCAACTACGATGAAAAAAAACGACAATATCAAAATTCTAATTGGATGTTGTTCGGGAAATGTGAAAAGGGAAAACAAAAATAAAAATATATTGTTGGTATGTGTGTAGAGCAAGGCATGGTTACCGCTAGGGCAACAGTCTAACCGTTGACGGTTTTAGGTATCCGTGAATAAGTTCTAAGGCGAGAGTGGAAGTTGAGACAAATTTTTGAAGGTGCCCACCTCACTTGCCCAGAGTCTCGGGCAAGTGACCCAAAAATTCAAAAAATGTGTGAAAAATTCAAATTTTTTTCAGAATGTTGGGCTAAGCTTAGGCAACGAATAGGTACTATTTGAAAGATAAAAATGGCTTTAAACAATTGTTTTGCCTGTTATTTCAAGCAAATTTATGGTCCTATGTCAATTTTAAATTCTTGGTCAACCTTCTTAAGACCATAGGCGGGTCTGCCTTGTTTGCCTCTTTTTTGAATTCTTGATCAGCATGCCTAAGACTCTAGGCAGGGGGCCTCTCAGACACTGCAGTACATCATAGGATTGCTTATTAGTGCTTATAAAGGTGTTCCAAGCATATACCTACACCTTAGCTAACGCTTTTTTACATTAGAGACATATCTCTAATTTCGTGACATATCTCTAATTTAGAGACATATCTCTAATTTAGAGATATGTCACGTCAACTTAGCGTGCCGAACATGTTCCCCCCCTCAACAGGGTCTTCTAGGCTCAAGGCTCTAGGCAGGCATGCCTTTCCAAAAACTAACCTGACAAGTATGTATCCAATAAGAGAGTCAGTCATCCATACTCCTGCCATTTACCCGTGCCCCAGCCATTTAAACATTTGCCTCTCAATTACTTGGACTATCTGTCTTGGCTTTTCTTTGTCTACAATTACCCAGCCCAGTCTTGATGCAACCGATTGCCCAAAATACTTGATAAATTCAATTCAACCCTTGCCCTGAGGGCGGTGGGGGGGGGGGGGGGTTGTCAATCTCAAATACCTAATTTCCGGAAATTAAAACTACGTTAAATAAAATGGCTATCTCAAAGTTTTTATTGGATGTTTTTGGGGAAAAGGTGGGCGTGAGAGGGGGGATAGCTGCCCTCAAATTACTTTGGACTGTTATAAAGGGCACTAGCCCTTTGAATATCCAATCGAATGAGTCTTTTTTGAAGTTTCTACGACAACGCCTTCTATAAAAACCTTATATGCCCCAGGGCACAACTTAAAAACCTTGCCCTGACGGCTGTGGGGGATTGTCCTACTCAAAAACATTATTTCTATCTCGAAAGCAACTACGCCGAACAAAATGGCTATATAAAATTTTGATTGGATTTTTTCGGGGTGCCCTGCTCTAAAGGAGAAAAATAATAAATAATACATTGTGCCAACATTGTTCTTATATGCCCCCGGGGCATAACTTAAAACTCTTGCCCTGAGGGGTCTGGGGGAGTGTCCTCCTCAAAAACATATTTTCTATCGGGAAATCAACTTCGCTGAACAAAATGGCTATCTCAAAATCTTGATTGGATGTGTTTGGGGGAATGATGGGCGTGGGGGGGGGGGGGCTAGTTGCCATCGAATACTTTCGACTATTAAAAAGGGCACTAGCCACTACATTTTCCAATCGAATGAGCCCTTTTCGAAGTTTCTACGACGACTCTTTCGATACGAATTGCCCTGGTATAAAAATAAACAATACATTGTGCCAACATCGTTCTTTATTTAGGCAGCGCGATTGCACTGCCTATGATTCGCACTATAACTAGATAGGCGAAATCGGCTGTAGTTTGGTCATGGAAATTCGTAGAGGGGGATCCACTCCAAAAATCATTTAATTGCTTTAATTTTTATTTCCGGTATATAATTGAAACCCCGATTCTCTTATTTCTCATTGGAATGTCTAATAAGTACTGCTAATGTCCTATTTCTTGTCTTTTGGTCTAGACACTAGCGCTTGAATATTGTACTGCCTCTACGTGCAATTAATTTTAAAAGAAAATTTCCACAAAATAAGTTTTTTCAAAAAAAGTAAAGAACTCAATTAAACAAAAAACGAACAAAAATAGAATCAAATAATATACCAATCATACAACTACCACAAATCAGTATCAATAAATAATTGAAACCCATAACAAACAGAAATTAAAATAAATAACAGAGTCAAACTCAAAACAAGCAGAAATTAATATGAGTAGGGTTGTAAAACCCTGTCCTTTCAAAAAGCCAGAATATAATTTTTAATTTACTGAAAAAAATTCAAATACATTTACTGAAACAAAATATGCATTGTCAGTTTAATATACATATTCTGATATTTATTCCTTAAAATCTCAATTAATTTGGTTTGTTAAAGTTATAATAATGAAAACATTTAAGAGAATTTTTTCAGTAAAGTACAAATTATATTCTGACTTTCAGAAAGTATAGGGGTTTAGAACCTTACTCATATTAATTTCTGCTCGTTTTGAGTTTTGACTCTGTTATTCATATTAATTTCTGTTCGTTTTTGGTTTCTACCAAAAAGTTTCTACAACAATACTTTCTATAATAATCTTATATGCCCCCGGGGAATAACTTACAAACCTTGCCCTGAGGGCTGAGGGTTGTGGGGGAATGTTCTCCTCAAAAACATATTTTCTATCTGGAAATCAACTACGCTGAACAAAAGGGCTATCTCAAAATTTCGATTGGATAAGTTTGGGGGGCTGATGGGCGTGGGGGGACTAGTTGCCCTCCGATCAAATTCGACTCTTAAAAAGGGCACTAGCGACTCCAATTTCCAATCGAATGAGCCCTTTTCGAAGTTTCTACGCCAACTCCTTCGATACGAAGTCCCCTTGTATGGAAAAAGAAAACAAAAAAATAATAATAGCTTGTGCCAACATCGTTCTTTACTTAGACAGCGCAATTGCGCTGCCTATGATTTCTACAACAACTATCTATATAAGCATTATAGGCCCCCAGGGCATAACTTACAACCCTTGCACTTAAGGCTCTGAGGGGATTATTATCCTAAAACCCCTAATTTCCAGAACTTTCAACTACGATGAACAAAATAGATATCTCAAAATTTTAATTGGATGTGTTTGGAAAAATGGCGGACGTGAGTTGGGCGTTAGTCGCTCTCCAATCACTTTCAACTATTAAAAAAGGCACTAGCCCTTTCAATTTCCAATTGAACGAGCCATTTTGAAGTTTTTACGACAACGCTTTCAATAAAAACCTTATATGCTTCCAGGGCATAACTTACAACCCTTACCCTGAGGGCTGTGTAAGGGAAGGGTTGTCATCCTTTAAGACTTAACTTCAAAAATTTTAAATAACGTTGAATAAATTGGCTTTCAAAAAAATTTTTTTTTGGGAAAAGGTGGGCGTGAAAGGGGGGATAGTTACCCTCAAATCACTTTCGACTAATAAAATGAGCACTAGCCCTTTGAATTTCCAATCGAATCAGCCCTTTTTAAGTTTCTAAGACAAATATTTCAATAAAAACCTTATATGCCCCCAGGGCATAACTTATAACCCTCGCAGGAAGACTGTGGTGGGAGTGTCCTGCTCAAAGGTATAATTTCCTGAACTTTAAACTGCGTGGAACAAAATGGCTATTTCAAAATTTTGATTGGATATGTTTCGGGATATGGTGGGCGTGGAAGGGGCGTTGCCTTATTATCACTTTTGACTATTAAAATGGGCTCTAGCCATTTCAATTTCCAATCGAATGAGCCCTTTTTGAAGTTTCTACGAAAACGCATTCTATAAGAACCATATATGCCCCCAGGGCATAACTTACAACCCTTGCCCTGGGGGCTGTGGGGGGGAGGGGTTGTCATCCTCAAAGACCTTATTTCCAGATCTTAAAACTATGTAGAGTAAAATGGCTATCTCAAAATTTTGATTGGATGTGTTTGGGAAAAAGATGGGCGTGAGTAGTAAGGCCATATAAGATTGAAAAGGGACAAGGAAACTTACGCCTGAGGTATGGATATGTGTGTAAAGTTTTCAAGTAATTGGGTTACCAGGGTCATTTGCAAAGAGGTACCATTTCTATAGAAGCATAATAGATTGAAAACTTACATTCAAGCGTACATTCACGCCTACAAGAATATGGTCAAAAGTGTAATAGATTGAAAACTTACATGCACTTTCACAAGCCTGATGCATGGATACGCGTTTATATTTTCGAGTAATTGGGTTACCAGGGTCATTTGCCTATTACAATGAACTCTTTATGGGTTGCTAGACATGTTTTTTTTATTATGACATCGATTTTTTGTGTGTCAGTCGATTAGATAAAGTTGGTGGCTAGTCCAATATAATAACTTGATTGGTCGGTTTTCTAAAAAAAAAAAACATAAAGGAATAGTTTTCTTTACAATTCATATTAGTAAGAGAATTGAATTCAAAGAGAATAGTTTTTATTTGCAAGGATATTAGTAGAGGAAAGAAATGAGTGGTGCATTTACATTATTGGAGATTAATGATGGAGCTAACAACAGTGATGTAATTACTTCTTTAGTTTACGAGATTTGCGAATTTTTTGTGAAGAGGTATTAGCGTAAAGGTATTGCGATTGTTAATAATGCCTCACGGGTAATTAAAGAATGGGGTGCTTGCATCAACAATACAAAGAACATGCTCAGATACTTAATAGATTTGACGCTTACAAGAGACATTGCTAGAAGGTATTCAATAGCTTAATTGAAAAGTAACGATAGACTGACATTGTGACTTGACCTCGCGTTACCTCGCCGATGTGGTCTGTATAATACTTAAGTAACGTTTGAAAAGTATTGTCAATTTAAAAAGAAAGGGCGGAAGTGTTTTGCGGGGGATGAGTTGCATGGGGGTTGAGTTGCACGAGGGTTCAGTTACCGGGGCTACAGTTACCCGGGGGGTTCGGTTATACAGGGGTTTAGTTACACGGGGGGTTCAGTTGCACGGGGGTTGAGTAAAATGAGGATTGAGGTCAACAAGAGTAGTGCTTTGTCATGGTTTAGCTTGTCACAGTTACAGTCCCGTGATTTTTCAAAGTTGACTTTGATTTTAGTTACATGGAGGGTTCAGTTGCACGGGGTTGAGTTAAATGGAGCTTGAGTTCCACAAGAGTAATGCTTTGTCGTGGTTTAGCTTGTCACAGTTACTCTCTTTGGGCTGTTTGTGTTTCTTTGGGTTGTGTGTGTCTCTTTGGGCTATGTAAGCCACCGGTCCTCAGAGGTCCCCCAAGCCCCCATGAGCCCCCCTCAGACCCTCAAAGCCCCTCCCCGGACTCCCGTCTTTCGTAGGTGCATGGTGTCGGAAACTTATGTTTTAGGGTGTATGGGTTGCTATTTTTGACTTTTGGGAGTTGGATTTCTTAGTCTTTCGTTGGTGTGTGTTGTCTGAAATCTATGATTTGGGGTGTATGGGTTGCTATTTTTGCCTTTTCGGAGTTGAATTTCTTAGTCTTTCGTTGGTGTGTGTTGTCTGAAATCTATGATTTGGGATGTGGGGTAACGTTTGAAAAATATTGTCAATTTAAAAAGAAAGGGCTTAAAAGTGTTTTGGGGGGGATGGGTTGCATGGAGGGGTGAGTTGCACGAGGGTTCAGTTAAAGGGGATACAGTTGCCCGGGGGGTTTCGGTTATACAGGGGTTCAGTTACAAGGGGGATGCAGTTGCACGGGGGTTGAGTTAAATGGGAATTGAGTTCCACGAGAGTAGTGCTTTGTCGTGGTTTAGCTTGTCACAGTTTTAAAAGAGCTTTACGGGGATTGAGAGACTCAGTTGCCTAATTCCGTGTGATTTTTCTTTACTTGATGGTCATTAAAAACGAAATTTTTGTGTTAATAGTAAGCGCCCAATTACTTGAAAACATACACGCAAACTTACGCCTGAGGCATGGATATGTGTGTAAGTTTTCAAGTAATTGGGTTACCAGGGTCATTTGCAAAGAGGTATTGGGTTCCGGTTTTTCTGGTAGGTAATTCTAATCTAGAGGTCAATACATCTTTCAAAGAGGAACGAGTACGCAATACCGGTCCTAGTGTGATTGATTTTTTGGACAATTGCCTTTAGTCAAGAATAGTTTGTTAGGAATGTGTCGTTGCTAAAGCTAACTCTCATTGGAAAAAAGGGGTAGAAAGCTTTTTGTTTTTGATAAGAATTGCACAATGAATGTATCGTTTGACGTGGGCATTTTTTGTGAGCCAATCAGAGGTTGTTCAATATACGATAACTTGATTTGTGGTTGGGATTTGAATAAAAGAAATGGTTATGTTATTTGCTTGCGTGTATAGGAATTCCCATCTTATTTGCTTGCATGAATAGGAATTCCCATGTTATTTGCTTGCGTGTATAGGAATTCCCAAGTTATATGATTGCTTGTATAGGAATTCCCATCTTATTTGATTGCAGGTATAGGAATTCCCATGTTATTTTCTTGCAAGTATAGTAATACACATGTTATTTGCATTCATTTATAGGAATTCCCATGTTATTTGCTTGCATGTATAGGAATTCCCATGTTATTTGCTTGCTTGTATAGGAATTCCTATGTTATTTGCTTGCGTGTATAGGAATTCCCATGTTATTTGCTTGCGTGTATAGGAATTCACATGTGATGTGCTTGCATATATAGTAATTCCCAAGTTATTTTCATCCCTTTATAGGAATTACCTTGTTATTTGCTTGCATGTATAGGAATTCCCATGTTATTTGCTTGCCTGTATAGGAATTCCCATGTTATTTGCTTGCATGTATAGAAATTCCCATGTTATTTGGTTGCGTGTATAGGAATTACCATGTTATTTGCTTGCATGTATAGGAAACCCCATGTTATTTGCTTGCATGTATAGGAATTGCCAAGTTATTTTGCTTGCGTGTATAGGAATTCCCATGTTATTTGCTTGCTTGTATAGGAATTCCCATGTTATTTGCTTGCGTGTATAGGAATTCCCTTGTTATTTGCTTGCATGTATATGAATTCCCATGTTATTTGTTTGCGTGTATAGGAATTCCCATGTTATTTGCTTGCATGTATAGGAACTCCCATGTTTGCATGTATAGGAACTCCCATGTTATTTGCTTGCATGTATAGGAATTGCCACGTTATTTTGCTTGCATGTATAGGAATTCCCATGTTATTTGCTTGCGTGTATAGGAATTCCCATATTAACATTTGCAAAAAAAAGGGGTAATGGTATTTTTTGATATCTTTATAGGTGATTTGAATAAAAGAAATTCAAATATTTTGTCTATGAAATAGAAGCTAACTCAATTTGCAAAAGAAAATGTTTGATTAACATTTGCAAAAAAAAGGGGTAATGGTATTTTTCGATAACTTGATAGCTGATTTGAATAAAAGGAATTCAAATATTTTGTCTATGCGATGGACATGAACTCGATTGGGAACCCATTGTGAAAATGGAAAAACAAAAAACAAAATATATTGTTGGTATGTGTGTAGAGCATGGCATGGTTACCGGTAGGGCAACAGTCTAACCGTTGACGGTTTTAGGTCTCCGTGAATAAGTTCTAAGGCGAGAGTGGAAGTTGGGACAAATTTTTTGAAGTGCCCGCCTCACCTGCCCAGAGTCTCAGGCAAGTGACTCTAAATTTGAAAAAGTGGAAATTGGCTCAGATTTTCCTGAGCTGAGACAATGAATAGATACTATTGGGAAAGTGATTGGAGACGCTGGACATCCGTGAACAAGTGCTAAATTGAGAGAGGAATTGGGGACAATATTTGGGGCGCCCACCCACCCAGAGTCTCCGGCAGGTGACCCAAAAATTTAAAAAAAAACACACAGAGACGACAGACACAAAGAGACGAATCGCACACAGAGAGGACAAACACACAGAAACGACACATAGAGACGGCACATGCACAGAGACGATACACACACACAGAGTCAACACACACACACACACAAATACGAAACGCACATACAGACGACACACACATAGAGACAACATGCCCACACAGAGACAACATCCACACAGAGACGACACACACACAGAGACGAAACACTCAAAGTGACGACTTACACATAGAGACGATACACACACAGAGACGACAAACACACAGACACGACACACATAGAGAGACGACAAACTCAAAGTGATGACTTACACATAGAGACAACACACACACACACACAGAGACGACAAAACGCACAGAGACGACACACATAGAGAGACGACACGCACAAATAAACGACAAACACACAGAGATAACACGCACACAGATACGAAACACAAAAATAGACGACACACACACAGAGAGGACAAACACACAGAAACGACACAAACACACAGAGACGACACACACATAGAGACAACACAGACATAGAGATGACAGACACGCAGATATGAAACACCCACAGAGACGACACATGCACAGAGACGACACACACACACACAGAGACCACTCACACACAGAGAGTACAAACACACAGAAACGACACAAACACACAGAGACGACACACACATAGAGACAACACAGACATAGAGATGACAGACACACAGATACGAAACACCCCTGAGACGACACATGCACAGAGACGACACACACATACAGAGTCCAATCACACACAGAGAGGACAAACACACAGAGATGACAGACACAAAGAGACGAATCACACACAGAGAGGAAAAACACACAGAAACGACACATAGAGACGATACATGTACAGAGACGATACACACACACACTGCGTCAACACAAACACAGAGAGACGAGACACACACACAGAAATGACAAACACACATAGAGACGAAACACACTAAGAGACGTCACACACGCACAGATACGAAACAATCATAGAGACGACACACACTTAGAGACAACACACACACACAGAGAGAAACGGCACAAACACACAGAGACGACACACACATAGAGACAACACAGACATAGAGATGACAGACACACAGATACGAAACACCCACAGAGACGACACATGCACAGAGACGAAACACACACACAGAGTCCACTCACACACAGAGAGGAGAAACACACACAGACGACAAACACAAAGAGACGAATCACACACAGAGAGGAAAACACACAGAAACGACACATAGAGACGATACATGTACAGAGACGATACACACACACACACACGGAGTCAACACACACACAGAGAGACGAGACACACACACACACACAGAAATAACAAACACACATAGAGACGACACACACAAAGAGACGTCACACGCACACAGATACGAAACAAACATAGAGACTACACACACATAGAGACAACACACACACACACATAGAGACAACAACACATAGAGAGACGACACGCACACAGAGACGACAAACACACAGAGACAATACACACACACACACAGATATGAAATACCCACAGTGGTCACATGCACAGAGACGACACACACACACAGAGTCCACTCACACACAGAGAGGAAAAACACACAGAGACGACAGACAAAAAGAGACGAATCACGCACAGAGAGGACAAACACACAGAAACGACATATAGAGACTACACAGGCACAGAGACTATACACACACACACAGAGTCAACACACACAGAGAGACGACACACACACACGCACACAGACATGACAAACACCCATAGAGACGACACACACAAAGAGACGTCACACACACACACAGATACGAAACATACATAGAGACAAAATCCACACAGAGACTACACACACACACACACATACATAAACGACACACATACAGAGATGACAAACTCGAAGTGACGACTTACACATAGAGATGACACACACACAGAGACGACAAACACACAGAGACGACACGCACACAGTTCACTAGCTCAGAATTGGAGTCATAGTCCACCAGCCTGAATCGTGGAAATTCACTAGCTCAGAATTGGAGTCTTAGTCCACCAGCCTGAATGATTGAAATTCACTAGCTCAGAATTGGGGTCTTAGTCAGGTATCAGATTGGAGCGTTGGGGCTGCGACTATCTGGGCTTTATTTGTCAAGACCTGAGACGACAAACACACACACACACAAAGAGACGACACACACACATAGACAAACACACACAGATACGAAACACACAAAGAGACGACACCCGCATAGAGACAACACACACACAGAACCAGCTCGCGCATAGAGAGTACAAACATACATAGATGACAGACACAAAGAGACGACTCACACAGAGAGAGTACAAACACACAGAAACGACAAACACAGAGACGACACATACACAGACACGACACACACAGAAACGACATATAGAGACGACACATGCACAGAGACGATACACACACACACAGATTCAACACACAAAGAGAGACGACACCCACACACGCACACAGATATGACAAACACACATAGAGACGACACACACAAAGATACGTCACACACACACACACACAGATACGACACACACATAGAGACAAAATCCACACAGAGACGACACACACACACACACACACACACACAGACACGACACGCATACAGAGACGACAAACTCAAAGAGACGAATTACACAGAGAGATGACACACACACACAGAGACGACAACCACACCGAGACGACACGCACACAGTTCACTAGCTCAGAATGGATGTCATAGTCCACCAGCCTGAATCGTGGAAATTAACTAGCTCAGAATTTGGGTCTTAGTCCACCAGCCTGAATGATTGAAAGTCAATAGCTCAGAATTGGGGTCTTAGTCAGTGTTCGAGACGACACCTGAATATATACAACACACACACACAGAACCAACTCTCTCATAGATAGTAAAAAAAAACAGAGATTGCAGACAAAAACAGACGACTCAAACACATAGAGTAAAAACACACAGAAACGACAAACACGGAGACGACACAGACACAGACACGCCACACACAGAAACGACATAGAGAGACGACACATGCACAGAGACGATACACACACACAGAGTCAACACACACAGAGAGACGACACACACACACGCACACAGAAATGACAAACACACATAGAGACGACACACACAAAGAGACGTCACACACACACACAGATACGAAACACACATAGAGAAAAAATTCACACAGAGACGACACACACACACACACACACAGAAACGACACACATACAGAGACGACACACTCAAAGTGACGACTTACACATAGAGATGACACACACACACACACACATAGACGACAAACACACAGAGACGACACGCACACAGTTCACTAGCTCAGAATTGAGGTCATAGTCCACCAGCCTGAATCGTGGAAATTCACTAGCTCAGAATTGGAGTCTTAGTCCACCAGCCTGAATGATTGAAATTCACTAGCTCAGAATTGGGGTCTTAGTCAGTGTTCAGATTGGAGCGTTGGGGCTGCGACTATCTGGGCTTTATTTGGCAAGACCTGAGACGACAAACAAACAGAGACAACACACACACACACAAAGAGACGACACACACACACATAGACACACACACACAGATACGAAACACACAAAGAGACGACACCCGCATAGAGACAACACACACACACAGAATCACCTCGCGCAGAGATAGGACAAACATACAGAGACGACAGACACAAAGATACGAAAACACACATAAACGACACACACAGAGACGACACATACACAGACACGACACACAAACAGAGTCATAGTGAGAGAAATATCCAAAAAGTTGGGTTGATCTAGGTTCACTTAGAGTGGCGCGCCACTCTAAGTGAACCTAGATCAACCCAACTTTTTGGATATTTCTCTCACTATGACTCTGTTTGTGTGTCGTGTCTGTGTATGTCGCTTCTGTGTGTTTTCGTCTCTTTGTGTCTGTCGTCTCTGTATGTTTGTCCTCTCTCTGCGCGAGTTGGTTCTGTGTGTGTGTGTGTGTGTTGTCTCTATGCGGGTGTCGTCTCTTTGTGTGTTTCGTATCTGTGTGTGTGTGTCTATGTGTGTGTGTGTCGTCTCTTTGTGTGTGTGTGTGTGTTGTCTCTGTGTGTTTGTCATCTCAGGTCTTGACAAATAAAGCCCAGATAGTCGCAGCCCCAACGCTCCAATCTGAACACTGACTAAGACCCCAATTCTGAGCTAGTGAATTTCAATCATTCAGGCTGGTAGACTAAGACTCCAATTCTGAGCTAGTGAATTTCCACGATTCAGGCTGGTGGACTATGACCTCAATTCTTAGCTAGTGAACTGTGTGCGTGTCGTCTCTGTGTGTTTGTCGTCTCTGTGTGTGTGTGTGTCATCTCTATGTGTAAGTCGTCACTTTGAGTTTGTCGTCTCTGTCTGTGTGTCGTTTCTGTGTGTGTGTGTGTGTGTGTGTCGTCTCTGTGTGGATTTTGTCTCTATGTGTGTTTCGTATCTGTGTGTGTGTGTGACGTCTCTTTGTGTGTGTCGTCTCTATGTGTGTTTGTCATTTCTGTGTGCGTGTGTGTGTGTCGTCTCTCTGTGTGTGTTGACTCTGTGTGTGTGTATCGTCTCTGTGCATGTGTCGTCTCTATATGTCGTTTCTGTGTGTGTCGTGTCTGTGTATGTGTCGTCTCTGTGTGTGTCGTTTCTGTGTGTTTGTCCTCTCTGTGTGTGAGTCGTCTCTTTGTGTTTGTCATCTCTGTATGTTTTTCCTCTCTCTGCGCGAGTTGGTTCTGTGTGTGTGTGTTGTCTCTATGCGGGTGTCGTCTCGAACACTGACTAAGACCCCAATTCTGAGCTAGTGAATTTCTATCATTCAGGCTGGTGGACTAAGACTCCAATTCTGAGCTAGTGAATTTCCACGATTCAGGCTGGTGGACTATGACCCCAATTCTGAGCTAGTGAACTGTGTGCGTGTCGTCTCTTTGTGTTTGTCGTATCTGTGTGTGTGTGTCATCTCTATGTGTAATTCGTCACTTTGAGTTTGTCGTCTCTGTATGTGTGTCGTTTCTGTGTGTGTGTGTGTGTGTGTGTGTGTGTCGTCTCTGTGTGTATTTTGTCTCTATGTGTGTTTAGTATCTGTGTGTGTGTGTGTGTGACGTCTCTTTGTGTGTGTCGTCTCTATGTGTGTTTGTCATTTCTGTGTGCGTGTGTGGGTGTCGTCTCTCTGTGTGTGTTGACTCTGTGTGTGTGTGTATCGTCTCTGTGCATGTGTCGTCTCTATATGTTGTTTCTGTGTGTGACGTGTCTGTGTAAGTGTCGTCTCTGTGTGTGTCGTTTCTGTGTGTTTGTCCTCTCTGTGTGTGAGTCGTCTCTTTGTGTCTGTCATCTCTGTATGTTTGTCCTCTCTCTGCGCGAGTTGGTTCTGTGTGTGTGTGTTGTCTCTATGCGGGTGTCGTCTCTTTGTGTGTTTCGTATCTGTGTGTGTTTGTCTATGTGTGTGTGTCGTCTCTTTGTGTGTGTGTGTGTTTGTCGTCTCAGGTCTTGACAAATAAAGCCCAGATAGTCGCAGCCCCAACGCTCCAATCTGAACACTGACTAAGACCCCAATTCTGAGCTAGTGAATTTCAATCATTCAGGCTGGTGGACTAAGACCCCAATTCTGAGCTAGTGAATTTCCACGATTCAGGCTGGTGGACTATGACCCCAATTCTGAGCTAGTGAACTGTGTGCGTGTCGTCTCTGTGTGTTTGTCGTCTCTGTGTGTGTGTCATCTCCATGTGTAAGTCGTCACTTTGAGTTTGTCGTCTCTGTATGTGTGTCGTTTCTGTGTGTGTGTGTGTGTGTGTCGTCTCTGGGTGGATTTTTTCTCTATGTGTGTTTCTTATCTGTGTGTGTGTGTGTAGTTTCTTTGTGTGTGTAGTATCTATTTGTGTTTGTAATTTCTGTGTGCGTGTGTGTGTGTAGTCTCTCTGTGTGTGTTGACTCTGTGTGTGTGTGTATCGTCTCTGTGCATGTGTCGTCTCTATATGTCGTTTCTGTGTGTTTGTCCTCTTTGTGCGTGATTCGTCTCTTTTTGTCTGTCGTCTCTGTGTGTTTGTCCTCTCTGTGTGTGAGTGGACTCTGTGTGTGTGTGTCGTCTCTGTGCATGTGACGACACTGTGGGTGTTTCATATCTGTGTGTGTGTGTGTAGTGTCTCTGTGTGTTTGTCGTCTCTGTGTGCGTGTCGTCTCTCTATGTGTTGTTGTCTCTATGTGTGTTGTCTCTATGTGTGTGTCTTCTCTATGTGTGTTTAGTATCTGTGTGCGTGTGACGTCTCTTTGTGTTTTTCGTCTCTATGTGTGTGTGTTTTTTCTTTGTGTGTGTGTGTGTCTCATCTCTCTGTGTGCGTGTTGACTCCGTGTGCGTGTGTGTGTATCGTCTCTGTACATGTATCGTCTCTATGTGTCGTGTCTGTGTGTTTTCCTCTCTGTGTGTGATTCGTCTCTTTGTGTTTGTCGTCTCTGTGTGTTTCTCCTCTCTGTGTGTGAGTGGACTCTGTGTGTGTGTTTCGTCTCTGTGCATGTGTCGTCTCTGTGGGTGTTTCGTATCTGTGTGTCTGTCATCTCTCTGTCTGTGTTGTCTCTATGTGTGTGTCGTCTCTGTGTGTTTGTGCCGTTTCTCTATGTGTGTGTGTGTTGTCTCTCAGTGTGTGTCGTCTCTATGTTTGTTTCGTATCTGTGCGTGTGTGACGTCTCTTAGTGTGTGTCGTCTATATGTGTGGTTGTTATTTCTGTGTGTGTGTCTCGTCTCTCTGTGTGTGTGTTGACTCCGTGTGTGTGTGTATCGTCTCTGTACATGTATCGTCTCTATGTGTCGTTTCTGTGTGTTTTTCCTCTCTGTGTGTGATTCGTCTCTTTGTGTCTGTCGTCTCTGTGTGTTTGTCCTCTCTGTGTGTGAGTGGACTCTGTATGTGTGTGTCGTCTCTGTGCATGTCTCGTCTCTGTGGGTGTTTCGTATCTGTGTGTCTGACATCTCTATGTCTGTGTTGTCTCTATGTGTGTGTCGTCTGTGTGTGTGTATGTCGTTTCTGTGTGTTTGTCCTCTCTGTGTGTGAGTGGACTCTGTGTATGTGTGTGTGTGTCGTCTCTGTGCATGTGTCGTCTCTGTGGGTGTTTCATATCTGTGTGTCTGTCATCTCTATGTCTGTGTTGTCTCTATGTGTGTGTCGTCTCTGTGTGTTTGTGTCGTTTCTGTGTGTTTGTCCTCTCTGTGTGTGTGTCGTCTATTTTTGTGTTTCGTATCTGTGTGCGTGTTATCTATGTGTGTTTGTCGTTTATTTGTGCGTGTCGTCTCTCTATGTGTGTCGTCTCTGTGAGTTTTGTCGTCTCTCTGTGTGTGGGTGTGTGTTGTCTCTATGTGTAAGTCATCTCTTTGTGTGTGTAGTCTCTCTCTGTGTGTCGTGTCTGTGTGTTTGTCGTCTCTGTGTGTGTATCGTCTCTATGTGTAAGTCGTCACTTTGAGTGTGTCGTCTCTGTGTGTGTGTGTCGTCTCTGTGTGGATGTTGTCTCTGTGTGGGCATGTTGTCTCTATGTGTGTGTCGTCTGTATGTGTGTTTCGTATCTGTGTGTGTGTGTGTGTGTTGACTCTGTGTGTGTGTATCGTCTCTGTACATGTGCCGTCTCTATGTGTCGTTTCTGTGTGTTTGTCCTCTCTGTGTGCGATTCGTCTCTTTGTGTCTGTCGTCTCTGTGTGTTTTTTTTAAATTTTTGGGTCACCTACCGGAGACTCTGGGTGGGTGGGCGCCCCAAATATTGTCCTAAATTCTTCTCTCAATTTAGCACTTGTTCACGGATGTCCAGCGTCTCCAATCACTTTCCCAATAGTATCTATTCATTGTCTCAGCTCAGGAAAATCTGAGCCAATTTCCACTTTTTTAAATTTAGAGTCACTTGCCTGAGACTCTGGGCAGGTGAGGCGGGCACTTCCAAAAATTTGTCCCAACTTCCACTCTCGCCTTAGAACTTATTCATGGATACCTAAAACCGTCAACGGTTAGACCGTTGCCCTACCGGTAACCATGCCATGCTCTACACACATACCAACAATATATTTTGTTTTTTGTTTTTCCATTTTCACAATGGGTTCCCAATCGAGTTCATGTCCATCGCATAGACAAAATATTTGAATTCCTTTTATTCAAATCACCTATCAAGTTATCGAAAAATACCATTACCCCTTTTTTTTGCAAACGTTAATCAAACGTTTTCTTTCGCACATTGAGTTAGCTTCTATTTCATAGACAAAATATTTGAATTCCTTTTATTCAAATCACCTATCAAGTTATCAAAAAATACCATTACCCCTTTTTTTTGCAAATGTTAACATGGGAATTCCTATACACGCAAGCAAATAACATGGGAATTCCTATACACGCAAGCAAAATACCGTGGGAATTCCTATACATGCAAGCAAATAACATGGGAGTTCCTATACATGCAAGCAAATAACATGGGAATTCCTATACATGCAAGCAAATAACATGGGAATTCCTATGCACGCAAGCAACTAACAAGGGAATTCCTATACAAGCAAGCAAAATAAATTGGAAATTCCTATACATGCAAGAAAATAACATGGGATTTCCTATACATGCAAGCAAATAACATGGGAATTCCTGTACACGCAAGCAAATAACATGGGAATTCCTATATATGCAAGCAAATAACATGGGAATTCCTATACATGCACGCAAATAACATGGGAATTCCTATACACGCAAGAAAATAACAGGAGAATTCCTATACACGCAATCAAAATAACGTGGGAATTCCTATACGTGCAAGCAAATAACAGGGGAGTTCCTATACATGCAAGCAAATAACATGGGAATTCCTATACATGCAAACAAATAACATGGGAATCCCTATACATGCAAGCAAATAACATGGGAATTCCTATACATGCAAGCAAATAACATAGGAATTCCTATACAAGCAAGCAAAAAACATGGGACTTCCTATACACGCACGCACATAACTTGGGAATTCCTATACATGCAAGCAAATAACATGTGAATTAATATACATGCTAGAAAAGGACTAGGGAATTCATATACACGAATGAAAATAATATAGGAATTCCTATACATGCAAGCAAATAACCTGGGAATTCCTATACATGCAAGAACATAACAAGGGAATTCCTATGCATGCAAGCACAAAGAAAGGGACTTCCTATAAATGAAAGCAAATAACATGGGAATTCCTATACATGCAAGCAAATAACATGGGAATTCCTATACACGCAAGCAAATAACATAACCATTTCTTTTATTCAAATCCCAACCACGAATCAAGTTATCGTATATTGAACAACCTCTGATTGGCTCACAAAAAATGCCCACGTCAAACGATACATTCATTGTGCAATTCTTATCAAAAACAAAAAGCTTTATACCCCTTTTTTCCAATGAGAGTTAGCTTTAGCAACGACACATTCCTAACAAACTATTCTTGACTAAAGGCAATTGTCCAAAAAATCAATCACACTAGGACCGGTATTGCGTACTCGTTCCTCTTTGAAAGATGTATTGACCTCTAGATTAGAATTACCTACCAGAAAAACCGGAACCCAATACCTCTTTGCAAATGACCCTGGTAACCCAATTACTTGAAAACTTACACACATATCCATGCCTCAGGCGTAAGTTTGCGTGTATATTTTCAAGTAATTGGGCGCTTACTATTAACACAAAAATTTCGTTTTTAATGACCATCAAGTAAAGAAAAAACACACGGAATTAGGCAACTGAGTCTCTTAATCCCCGTAAAGCTCTTTTAAAACTGTGACAAGCTAAACCACGACAAAGCACTACTCTCGTGGAACTCAATTCCCATTTAACTCAACCCCCGTGCACCTGAATCCCCCTTGTAACTGCACCCCTGTATAACCGAACCCCCCCGTGCAACTGTATCCCCTTTAACTGAACCCTCGTGCGGCTCACCCCTCCATGCAACCCATCCCCCTCAAAACACTTTTCAGCCATTTCTTTTTAAATTGACAATATTTTTCAAACGTTACCCCACATCCCAAATCATAGATTTCAGACAACACACACCAACGAAAGACTAAGAAATCCAACTCCGAAAAGTCAAAAATAGCAACCCATACACCCCAAATCATAGATTTCAGACAACACACACCAACGAAAGACTAAGAAATCCAACTCCGAAAAGTCAAAAATAGCAACCCATACACCCTAAAACATAAGTTTCAGACAACATGCACCTACGAGAGACGGGAGTCCGGGGAGGGCCTTTGAGGGTCTGAGGGGGGGCCCATGGGGGCTTGGGGGACCTTTGAGGACCGGTGGCTTACATAGCCCAAAGAGACACACACAACCCAAAGAAACACAAACAGCCCAAAGAGAGTAACTGTGACAAGCTAAACCACGACAAAGCATTACTCTTGTGGAACTCAAGCTCCATTTAACTCAACCCCGTGCAACTGAACCCTCCATGTAACTATAAAATCAAAGTCAACTTTGAAAGATCAAGAGAATGTAACTGTGACAAGCTAAGCCACGACAAAGCACTACTCTTGTGGAACTCAATCCCCATTTAACTCAACCCCCGTGCAACTGAACCCCCCTTGTAACTAAACCCCTGTATAACCGAAACCCCCGTGTAACTGTAGACCCTTTAACTGAACCCTCGTGCAACTCAACCCCCCATGCAACTCATCCCCCTCAAAACACTTCAGCCATTTCTTTTTAAATTGACAATACTTTTCAAACGTTACTTATGTATTATACAGCCCACATCGGCGAGGTAAAGCTAGGTCAAGTCACAATGTCATTCTATCGTTACTTTTCAATTAAGCTATTGAATACCTTCTAGCAATGTCTCTTGTAAGCGTCAAATCTATTAAGTATCGGAGCATGTTCTTTGTATTATAGATGAAAGCACACCTTTCTGTAATTATCCGTGAGGCATTCTTAACCATCGCAATACCTTTACACTAATACCTCTTTGCAAAAAATTCGCAAATCTCGTAAACTAAAGAAGTAATTACATCACTGTTGTTAGCTCCATCATTAATCTCCAATAATGTAAATGCACCACTCATTTTTTTCCTCTACTAATATCCTTGCAAATAAAAACTATTCTCTTTGAATTCAATTCTCTTACTAATATGAATTGTAAAGAAAACTATTCCTTTAAGTTTTTTTTTTTAGAAAACCGACCAATCAAGTTATTATATTGGACTAGCCACCAACTTTATCTAATCGACCTACACACAAAAAATCGATGTCATAATAAAAAAAAACATGTCTAGCAACCCATGAATAGTTCATTGTAATAGGCAAATGACACTGGTAACCCAATTACTTGAAAATATACACGCGTATCCATGCATCAGGCTTGTGAAAGTGCATGTAAGTTTTCAATCTATTACACTTTTGACCATATTCTTGTAGGCGTGAATGTACGCTTGAATGTAAGTTTTCAATCTATTATGCTTCTATAGAAATGGTACCTGTTTGCAAATGACCCTGGTAACCCAATTACTTGAAAACTTACACACATATCCATGCCTCAGGCGTAAGTTTCCTTGTCCCTTTTCAATCTTATATGGCCTTACTACTGGCGTGAGAGGGGGAAAAGTTGCCCTCCAATCACTTTTGACTATTAAAAAGGGCACTAGTCCTTTGAATTTCCAATCGAATGAGCCTTTTCGATTGGAAGGCGAGACAACGCCTTCTATAAAGACCTTATATGCCCCAGGACATAACTTACAACCCTTGCCCTGAGGGCTGTGGGGAAGTGTCCTTCTCAAAAACATAATTTCTATCTGGCTGAACAAAATGGATATCTCAAAATTTGAAAAAGGCTCATTCGACGAGATTGAAAAGGGCTCTAGCCCTTTCAATTTCCAATCGAATGTGCTCTTTTTGAAGTTTCTACAACAATACTTTCTATAAAAAAAACCTTATATGCCCCCAGGGAATAACTTTGAAAACCACGTTGAAAAAAATGGCTATCTCAAAATTTTGATAGGATGTCTTTGGAGAAATGTTGGGATTGAAAGGGGTTATCAGCTGCCCTCCAATCACTTTCTACTATTAAAAAGGGCATTAGCTGTTTTGATTTCCAATCGAATGAGCCATTTTTGAAGTTTCTACGACAACGCTTTCTATAAAAACCTTGTATGCCCCAAGGGCTTAACTTAGAACCCTTGTCCTGAGGGCTCTGAGTTGGTTATCATCTTGAAACACCTCATTTCGAGAAATTTCAACTACGTTGAACAAAATGGATATCTCAAAATGTTGATTGCTTGTGTTTGGGGAAATGGTGGGCGTGATAGGAGGGTTAGTTGCCCTCCAATCACTTTCTACTATTAAAAAGGGCACTAGCCCTTCCAATTTCCAAACGAATGAGCTCTTTTTGAAACTTTACGACAACACTTTCTATAAACACCTTATATGCCCGCAAGGCTTCATTTACAACCATTGCCCTGAGGGCTGTGGTGGGGTTGACATCCTCAAAGACCTAATTTCCAGAACTTTCAACTACGTTGAAGAAAATGTCCGTCTCAAAATGCTGATTGGATGTGTTTGGGAAAATGTTGGGCGTAAAAAGGGGGTTAGTTGCCCGCCAATCAATTTCGACTATTAGAGAGAATAGTAGCTCTTTTAATTTCCAATCAAATAAGTCCTTTTTGAAGTTTCTACGACAACGTTTTCTATAAAAAACCTTATATGCCCCCAGGCCATAACTTACAACCCTTGCCCTGAGGGTTGGGGGGGGGTTCCTCCCCCCACAACATAATTTTCAGATCTTTCAACTACGTTGAACAAAATGGCTATCTCGAAATTTTGATTGTATGTGTTTGGGGTAATGGTGACGGAAGGGGCGTTGGCTGCCTTCTAATCACTTTCGGCTATTAAAAAGTGCACTAGCCACTCCAATTTTCAATCGAATGAGCCCTTTCCGAAGTTTCTACGACAAATCCTTCGATACGAGGTGCCCTGGTGTAAGACAAAGAAAGGAATAAATAAGGAAACAAATAATATATTTTACCAACATCCTTCTTTACTTAGGCGGCGCTATTGCGCTGCCTATGATACCATGCTGACTTCTCGGTATTTTTGCTTATCTAAATATTTTTTTAACCAGCTCCAAAAGAAGAACTAACATAAATGTACTAAGAGATATGAATGAAATTTGTTGTATTTCCCATAACGCCAACGCAACTTGATGGACATTTATCTCTGCATAAGCATGCTGTATTAAATGTCTGTTGAGAATAGAATATTTAAGCAATAAAATTTAAACAGAATATGTACATTTTTCTTACAATTTAAAATTTTTGTGGACACGTGTAAGTTGTACCAACCCATTTTCTTTTTCTATTTTTATGGTTTTATTATGCAGCACTAGGAGACTGTGCTTTGCTTTTTAAGGGGATTATAGACATAAAAACGATATTCAGTGTACCCCTTCTGGAAATGTATACCCCCCATACCCTGATTTACACAAGAAAAACTTTTGTGCGATTTTCATTGAATCCTTTTTTCTAACAAAGATGCAAAGGGGAAGGTAACTTTCAAACTCTAGGAGTCAATTTTCCCTTCCAATTAGCATCCCTGGCAGTTTTAAAGAAAGTCAAGGTTTCTGCCGTAATGATCCCAAGAATTGTTCAGATTTTCTGGATATTTTTTTGTCAAACAATGCAAAAGGGATAAGTTAATAATTCGTCTTTGGATTATTATCTTTGGATTAGAGTCTCGGTTCAATTAAATAAAAAAAATGTTTTTTTTAACTGAAACTAAGGAGCGACATCAAAACTTAAAACGAACAGGAATTGTTCCGTATATGAAAGGGGCTGTCTCCTCCTCAACGCGTCGCTCTTTGCGCTGCCTATGATTTGCTTGTGAACTTTCAAACTCTAGGAGTCAATTTTCCCTTCGAATTAGCATCCATGGCAGTTTTTAATGAAGTTAAGGTTTCTGCCGCAATGATCTCAAGAATTGTTCAGATTTTCTGGATATTTTTTGTTAAACAATGCCCAAGGGATAAGTTAATAATTCTAACTTTAGTTTTTGAATGCTTTCAAACTTAAATACGGTTGATATTTAAATGTGAATATATCACAATATAATGTTTCACTATCTGTGGTAATACTTTGACTTATCCCGTATTGCGCTGCCTATGATTTTCGTTTCGGCTTTGGCCGGCTGATAGTAGGGAGGCCATAATATCTCCCACGAGAACACATGTGCTGCCATCTACAATTGAGTCTAACGCCGAGAGGTTATAATTTATTCAAGGATTATTGATCGAGTCTAACGTTGTCAATGTCCCCCATTTTCAAGGTCGATTTATTTGTTGTTTCTAAGTGTAATGGCTCCGGGACGAAGTTTGCACATGCGCACTGAAGGGGACAATGTATTGATCCACAAAGGGGAGAGAATTTCTGAGAAATTGATTTGCATAATTGAGGGGAACTAAATTTCTGAGAAATTAATTTGCATAATCGATGGGGAATTATTGATCCACGAAAGGGGAATTAAGAAACATTATGGCTTCTTTGATCTTTAGGTCTGAGGGATAAATGGTCTTTAGTGACAGAGATAAATTCGGGAATTCTATCGAAGCCATAATAGTGAAGCTAGGAACACCTATGAGATGAAGAGATTAACACGGGAAATGGTTTCATGGGAATTTCAAATGTGACAACGCAGGGATGCTGAAACAAAGGAACACGCAGAAATTACTTTTAGGGGATTATTTGGGCGAAACTGTTTGAGACATTTAGGGGATTATTTGTGCGAAACCGTTTGAGACATTTTAGAAGATGATTTAGGCAAAACAGCTTGAGACATTTTAGAAGATGATTTTAGAAGATGATTTAGAAGATGATTTGGGATGAAACTCTGTGGTCGCTATAATACACAAGTTCCATTTGAACAATGTTGTGAGGTCCCCTACCACTACCCATAAGCGGCCCCCCGGGTCCCAAAGGCCCCCAAAGAGCCCCCCTGGTGCCCCCGAAAGGCCCCCAGTGCACCTCGGCACCCCTCAAATGCCCCGCCCCAGTGCCCCCAAAGGACTCCCCCAGCGCCCCCGAAGGCCCCCCCCCGTTTTTTTTTCGTTTTTTTTACACACTTGAGACACAGAAGAACCACTCCCCCCTGATTTTAATTCTCCCCCGAATTTATCTTTTAAGAACAAGTTCTTTTCTTAATATCCCACCTAAACCCATTTTACAAGTTGAAGTACCCATCCTTTTCACCCACAACTTTACTTTACAGCTTTTTTAATACCACAACACCAAGCACTATTTTTAAAAAAACATTTCAGAACAAGTTACTTTCTTAATGTCCAACCTAAACCCATTTTACAAGTTGAAGTACCCATCCTTTTCACCCAAAACTTTACTTTACAGCTTTTTGAATACCACAAAACCAAGCAATACTTTTCAAAGACATTTCAGAGTAAGTTCTTTTCTTAATATCCCTCCTAAACCCCTTTTACAAGTTGAAGTACCCATTCTTTTTACCCACAACTTTACTTTACAGCTTTTAGAATACAACAACACCAAGCAAAACTTTTCAAAAGACATTTCAGAACAACTTCTTTTCTTAATGTCCCTCCTAAACGCATTTTACAAGTTGAAGTACCCATCCTTTTTACCCACAACTTTACTTTACAGCTTTCAAATACCACAACACCAAGCAAAACTTTTCAAAACCCATTTCAGAACAAGTTCTTTTCTTAATGTCCTTCCTATACGCATTTTACAAGTTGAAGTGCCCATCCTTTTCACCCACAACTTTACTTTACAGCTTTTGAACACCACAGCACCAAACAATACTTTTCAAAAGACATTTCAGAACAAGTTCTTTTCTTAATATCCCACCTAAACGCATTTTACAAGTTGAAGTACCCATCCTTTTTACCCATCCTTTACTTTACTTTAAACCACCTAAACCCATTTTACAAGTTGAAGTACCCATCCTTTTCACCCACAACTTTACTTTACAGCTTTTTGAATACCACAACACCAAGCAATACTTTTCAAAGACATTTCAGAACAAGTTCTTTTCTTAATATCCCTCCTAAACCCCTTTTACAAGTTGAAGTACCTTTCATTTTTACCCGCAAGTTTACTTTACAGCTTTTTGAATACAACAACACCAAGCAATACTTTTCAAAAGACATTTCAGAACAACATCTTTTCTTAATGTCCCTCCTAAACACATTTTACAAGTTGAAGTACCCATCCTTTTTACCCACAACTTTACTTTACAGTTTTTGAATACCACAACACCAAGCAATACTTTTCAAAAGAAATTTCAGAACAAGTTCTTTTCTTAATGTCCCTCCTATACCTATTTTATAAGTTGAAGTACCCATCCTTTTCACCTACAACTTTACTTTACAGCTTTCGAATACCACAGGACCAAACAATACTTTTCAAAAGACATTTCAGAACAAGTTCTTTTCTTAATGTCCCACCTAAACGCATTTTACAAGTTGAAGTACCCATCCTTTTTACCCACAACTTTACTTTACAGCTTTTAAATACCACAACACCAAGCAATACTTTTCAAAAGACATTTCAGAACAAGTTCTTTTCTTAATGTCCCTCCTATACGCATTTTACAAGTTGAAGTACCCATCCTTTTCACCCACAACTTTACTTTACAGCTTTCTGAATTCCCCAACACCAAGCAATACTTTTCAAAAGACATTTCAGAACAAGTTCTTTTTCTTAATGTCCCTCCTAAACCCATTTTACAAGTTGAAGTACCTATCCTTTTCACCAAAACTTTACTTTACAGCTTGTTGAATACCACAACAACAGACAATACTTTTCAAAAGACAATTCAGAACATGCTCCTTTCTTAATGTTCCTCCTAAACCCATTTTACAAGTTCACCCACAACTTCACTTTACAGCTTTTTTGAATACCCCAACACCAAGAAACACTTTTCAAAAGACATTTCAGAACAAGTTCTTTTCTTAATGTTCCACTTAAACCCATTTTACAAGTTGAGGTACTCAGCCATTTCAACCACAACTTTTACTTTACAGCTTTTTTGAATACCACAACACCAAGCAATACTTTTCAAAAGACATTTCAGAACGAGTTCTTTTCTTAATGTCCCACCTAAACCCATTTTACAAGTTGAAGTGCTCATTCTTTTCACCCACAACTTTACTTTACAGCTTTTTGCATACCACAACACCAAGCAGTACTTTTCAAAAGACATTTCAGAACAAGTTCTTTTCTTAATGTCCACATAAACCCATTTTACAAGTTAAAGTACCCATCCTTTTCACCCACAACTTTACTTTACAGCTTTTTTGAATACCACAACACCAAGCAATACTTTTTAAAAGATATTTCAGAACAAGTTCTTTTCTTAATGTCCCTCCTAAACCCATTTTACAAGTTGAAGTACCCATCCTTTTCACCCACAACTTTACTTAACAGGTTTTTGAATGGCACAACACCAAGCAATACTTTTCAAAAGACATTGCAGAACAAGTTCCTTTCTTAATGTCCCACCTATACCCATTTTAAAAGTTGAAGTATCCATCCTTTTCACCCACAACGTTACTTTACAGCTTTTTGAATACCACAAAAAAAGCAATACTCTTCAAAAGACATTTCAGAACAAGTTCTTTTCTTAGTCTCCCATCTAAACCCATTTTACAAGTTGAAGTACCCATCCTTTTCATCCACAACTTTACTTTACAGCTTTGTGAATACCACAACACCAAGTAATACTTTTCAAAAGACATTTAAGAATAAGCTCTTTTCTTAATGTCCCACCTAAGCCCATTTTACAAGTTGAAGTACTCATCTTTTTCACCAACAACTTTACTTTACAGCTTTTTGAATACCCCAACACCAAGCAATACTTTTCAAAAGACATTTCAGAACAAGATCTTTTCTTAATGTCCCACCTAAACCCATTTTACAAGTTGAAGTACCCGTCCATTTCACCAAAAACTTTACTTTACAGTTTTATGAATGCCAAAACACCAAGCAATACTTTTCAAAAGACATTTCAGAGCATGTTCTTTTCTTAATGCCCTCCTAAACCCATTTTATAAGTTGAAGTACCCATCCTTTTCACCCACAACTTTATTTTATAGCTTTTGAATACCACAGCACCAAGCAATACTTTTCAGAAGACATTTTAGAACAAGTTCTTTTCTTAATGTCCCTCTTAAAGGCATTATACAAGTTGAAGTACCCATCCTTTTCACCCACAACTTTACTTTACAGCTTTTTGAATACCCCAACACCAAGCAATACTTTTCAAAAGACATTTCAGAACAAGTTCTTTTCTTAATGTTCTACCTAAACCTATTTTACAGGTTGAAGTACCCATTTTTTTCATCCACAACTTTACTTTACAGCTTTTTGAATACCACAGCACCAAGCAATACTTTTCAAAAGACATTTCAGAACAAGTTTTTTTCTTAATGCCCCTCCTAAATCCATTTTACAAGTTGAAGTACCCATCATTTTCACCCCCAACTTTACTTTATAGCTTTTGAATACCACAGCACCAAGCAATACTTTTCAAAATACATTTCAGAACAAGTTTTTTTCTTAATGTCCCTCTTAAAGGCATTTTACAAGTTGAAGTACCCATCCTTTTCACCCACAACTTTACTTTACAGCTTTTTGAATGCCCCAACACCAAGCAATACTTTTCAAAGGACATTTCAGAACAAGTTCTTTTTTTAATGTCCCACCTAAACGCATTTTACGAGTTGAAGTACCCATCCTTTTTACCCACAACTTTACTTTACAGCTTTTGAATACCAAAACACCATGCAATACTTTTCAAAAGGCATTTCAGAACAAGTTCTTTTCTTAGTGTCACTCCTAAACCCATTTTACAAGTTGAAGTACCCATCCTTTTCACCCACAACTTTACTTTACAGCTTTTTGAATACCCCAACACTAAGCAATACTTTTCAAAAGACATTTCAGAACAAGTTCTTCTTCTTAGTGTTCCTCCTAAACCCATTTTACAAGTTGAAGTACCCATCTTTTTCACCAAAACTTTACTTTACAGCTTTTTGAATTCCACAACACCAAGCAATACTTTTAAGAAGACAATTTAGAACAAGCTCTTTTCTTAATATTCCTCCTAAGCCCATTTTACAAGTTGAAGTACCCATCCTTCTAACCCACGACTTTACTTTACAGCTTTTTTGAATACCACTGCACCAAGCAATACTTTTCAAAAGACGTTTTAGAACAAGTTCTTTTCTTAATGTCCAACCTAAACCCATTTTACAAGTTGAAGTACCCATCCATTTAACCCACAACTTCACTTTACAGATTTTTTGAATACCACTACACCAAGCAATATTTTTCAAAAGACCTTTTAGAACAAGTTCTTTTCTTCATGTCCAACCTAAACCTATTTTACAAGTTTGAATACCCATTCTTTTCGCCCACAACTTTACTTTACAGCTTTTTGCATACCACAACACCAAGCAATACTTTTCAAAAGACAGTTCAGAACAAGTTTTTTTCTTAATGTCCAACTAAACCCATTTTACAAGTTGAAGTACCCATCCTTTTCACCCACAACTTTACTTTACAGTTTTTTTAATACCACAACACCAAGCAATACTTTTCAAAAGATATTTCAGAACAAGTTCTTTTCTTAATGTCCCTCCTAAACCCATTTTACAAGTTGAAGTACCCATCTTTTTCACCCACAACTTTACTTAACAGGTTTTTAAATGGCACAACACCAAGCAATACTTTTCAAAAGACATTGCAGAACAAGTTCCTTTCTTAATGTCCCACCTATACCCATTTTAAAAGTTGAAGTATCCATCCTTTTCACCCACAACGTTACTTTACAGCTTTTTGAATACCACAAAAAAAGCAATACTCTTCAAAAGACATTTCAGAACAAGTTCTTTTCTTAGTCTCCCATCTAAACCCATTTTACAAGTTGAAGTACCCATCCTTTTCATCCACAACTTTACTTTACAGCTTTGTGAATACCACAACACCAAGTAATACTTTTCAAAAGACATTTAAGAATAAGCTCTTTTCTTAATGTCCCACCTAAGCCCATTTTACAAGTTAAAGTACTCATCTTTTTCACCAACAACTTTACTTTACAGCTTTTTGAATACCCCAACACCAAGCAATACTTTTCAAAAGACATTTCAGAACAAGATCTTTTCTTAATGTCCCACCTAAACCCATTTTACAAGTTGAAGTACCCGTCCATTTCACCCAAAACTTTACTTTACAGTTTTATGAATACCAAAACACCAAGCAATACTTTTCAAAAGACATTTCAGAGCATGTTTTTTTCTTAATGCCCTCCTAAACCCATTTTATAAGTTGAAGTACCCATCCTTTTCACCCACAACTTTATTTTATAGCTTTTGAATACCACAGCACCAAGCAATACTTTTCAAAAGACATTTTAGAACAAGTTCTTTTCTTAATGTCCCTCTTAAAGGCATTTTACAAGTTGAAGTACCCATCCTTTTCACCCACAACTTTACTTTACAGCTTTTTGAATACCCCAACACCAAGCAATACTTTTCAAAAGACATTTCAGAACAAGTTCTTTTCTTAATGTTCTACCTAAACCTATTTTACAAGTTGAAGTACCCATTTTTTTCATCCACAACTTTACTTTACAGCTTTTTGAATACCACAGCACCAAGCAATACTTTTCAAAAGACATTTCAGAACAAGTTTTTTTCTTAATGCTCCTCCTAAATCCATTTTACAAGTTGAAGTACCCATCATTTTCACCAACAACTTTACTTTATAGCTTTTGAATACCACAGCACCAAGCAATACTTTTCAAAATACATTTCAGAACAAGTTTTTTTCTTAATGTCCCTCTTAAAGGCATTTTACAAGTTGAAGTACCCATCCTTTTCACCCACAACTTTACTTTACAGCTTTTTGAATGCCCCAACACCAAGCAATACTTTTCAAAGGACATTTCAGAACAAGTTCTTTTTAATGTCCCACCTAAACGCATTTTACGAGTTGAAGTACCCATCCTTTTTACCCACAACTTTACTTTACAGCTTTTGAATACCAAAACACCATGCAATACTTTTCAAAAGACATTTCAGAACAAGTTCTTTTCTTAATGTCCCTCCTAAACGCATTTTACAAGTTGAAGTACCTATCCTTTTCACCCACAACTTTACTTTACAGCTTTTTGAATACCCCAACACCAAGCAATGCTTTTCAAAAGACATTTCAGAACAAGTTCTTCTTCTTAGTGTTCCTCCTAAACCCATTTTACAAGTTGAAGTACCCATCTTTTTCACCAAAACTTTACTTTACAGCTTTTTGAATTCCACAACACCAAGCAATACTTTTAAGAAGACAATTCAGAACAAACTCTTTTCTTAATATTCCTCCTAAGCCCATTTTACAAGTTGAAGTACCCATCCTTTTAACCCACAACTTTACTTTACAGCTTTTTTGAATACCACTGCACCAAGCAATACTTTTCAAAAGACGTTTTAGAACAAGTTCTTTTCTTAATGTCCAACCTAAACCCATTTTACAAGTTGAAGTACCCATCCATTTAACCCACAACTTCACTTTACAGATTTTTTGAATACCACTACACCAAGCAATATTTTTCAAAACACCTTTTAGAACAAGTTCTTTTCTTCGTGTCCAACCTAAACCTATTTTATAAGTTTGAATACCCATTCTTTTCTTCCACAACTTTACTTTACAGCTTTTTGCATACCACAACACCAAGCAATACTTTTCAAAAGACAGTTCAGAACAAGTTCTTTTCTTAATGTCCAACTAAACCCATTTTACAAGTTGAAGTACCCATCCTTTTCACCCACAACTTTACTTTACAGTTTTTTTAATACCACAACACCAAGCAATACTTTTCAAAAGACATTTCAGAACAAGTTTTTTTCTTAATGTCCCTCCTAAACCCATTTTACAAGTTGAAGTACCCATCCTTTTTACCCACAACTTTACTTTACAGGTTTTTTAATACCACAACACCAAGCAATACTTTTCAAAAGACATTTCAGAACAAGTTCTTTTCTTAATGTCCCACCTAAACCCATTTTAAAAGTTGAACTACCCATCATTTTCACCCACAACTTTACTTTACAACTTTTTGAATACCACAAAACCAAGCAATACTTTTCAAAAGACATTTCATAACAAATCCTCTCTTAATGTCCCACCTGAACCCATTTTACAAGTTGAAGTACCCATCCTTTTCACCCACAACTTTATTTTACAGTTTTTTGATTACCACACCACCAAGCAATACTTTTCAAACGACATTTCGGAACAAGATCCTTTCTTAATGTCCCATGTAAACCCATTTTACAAGTTAAAGTATCCAACCTTTTCACCCACAACTTTAATTTACAGCTTTTTGAATACCACAACACCAAGCAATACTTTTCAAAAGACATTTCAGAACAAGTTCTCTTATTAATGTCCTACCTAAACCCAATTTACAAGCTGAAGTACCCATCCTTTTCACAAACAACGTTACTTTACAGCTTTTTGAATACCACAACACCAAGCAATACTCTTGAAAAGACAATTCAGAATAAGTTGTTTTCTCAATTTCCCCCCTAAACCCATTTTACAAGTTGAAGTACCCATCCTTTTCAGCCACAACTTTACTTTACAGCTTTTTGAATACCACAACACCAAGCAATGCTTTTCAAAAGACATTTCAGAACAAGATCTTTTCTTAATATCCCACCTAAACCCATTTTACAAGTTGAAGTACCACAACTTTACTTTAAAGCTTTTTGAATACTACTGCACCAAGCAATACTTTTCAAAAGACATTTCAGAACAAGTTATTTTCTTAATGTCCCACCTAAACCCATTTTACGAGTTGAAGTACCCATCCTTTTCACCCAAAACTTTACTCTACAGCTGTTTGAATACCACAATACCAAGCAATACTGTTCAAAAGACATTTCAGAATAAGTTTTTTTCTTAATATCCCACCTAAACCCATTTTACAAGTTGAAGTACCCAACCTTTTGACCCCTTCAGATTTACTTTACAGCTTTTTGAACCCAGGGATCCTAGTGAGAGGGACATGCCAAAAGCTAGGTTCATTTTTTTAACTAAAGCAAGGGTGAAAGAAAAATCATTTGTGCTGCCATCTATAGCTTAATTGAAATAAATGGTAGCACTTGCTTTAGTGACAAAAATGAACCTAGCTTTTGGCATGTCTCTCTCACTAGGCTCCCTGGGTTCAAAAAGCTGTAAAGTAAAGTTGTGCGTCAAAAGGATGGGTACTTCACCTTTTAAAATGGGTTTAGGTGGGACATTAAGAAAAGAACTTGTTCTGAAATGTCTTTTGAAAAGTATTGCTTGGTGTTATTGTATTCAAAAAGCTGTAAAGTATAGTTGTGTGTGAAAAGGATGGGTACTTCATCTTGTAAAATGGGTTTAAGTGGGACATTTGGAAAAGAACTTGTTCTGAAATGTCTTTTGAAAATTATTGCTTGGTGTTGTGGTATTCAAAAAACTGTAAAGTAAAGTCGTGAGTGAAAAAGATGGGTACTTCAACTTGTAAAATGGGTTTAGGTGGGACATTAAGAAAAAGAAATTGTTCTGAAATGTCTTTTGAAAAGTATTGCTTGGTGTGGTGGTATTCAAAAAGTTGTAAAGTAAAGTTGTGGGTGAAAAGGATGGATAGTTCAACTTTTAAAATGGGTTTAGGTGGGACATTAAGAAAAGAACTTGTTCTGAAATGTCTTTTAAAATGTATTGCTTGGTGTTGTGGTATTCAAAAAACTGTAAAGTAAAGTTGTGGGTGAAAATGAAGGGTACTTCAACTTGTAAAATGGGTTTAGGTGGGACATTAAGAAAAGAACTTGTTCTGAAATGTCTTTTGAAAAGTATTGCTTGGTGTTATGGTATTCAAAAAGCTGTAAAGTGAAGCTGTGGGTGAAAAGGATGGATACTTTAACTTGTAAAATGGGTCTAGGTGGGACATTAAGAAAGGACTTGTTCTGAAATGTCTTTTTAAAAGTATTGCTTGGTGTTGTGGTATTCAAAAAGCTGTAAAGTAAAGTTTTGGGTGAAAAGGATGAGTACTTCAACTTGTAAAATGGGTTTAGGGGGTACATTAAGAAAAGAACTTGTTCTGGAATGTCTTTTGAAAAGTATTGCTTTGTGTTGTGGTATCGAAAAGCTGTAAAGTATAGTTGTGGGTGAAAAGGATGGGTACTTCAACTTGTAAAATGCGTATAGGAGGGACATAAAGAAAATAACTTGTTCTGAAATATCTTTTGAAAAGTATTGCTTGGTGTTGTGGTATTCAAAAAAGCTGTAAAGTAAAGTTGTGGGTGAAAAGGATGGGTACTTCAACTTGTAAAATGGGTTTAGGTGGACATTAAGAAAAGAACTTGTTCTGAAATGTCTTTTGAAAAGTATTGCTTGGTGTTGTGGTATTCAAAAAACTGTAAAGTAAAGTTGTGGGTGAAATGGATGGGTACTTCGACTTGTAAAATGAGTTTAGGTGGGATATTAAGAAAAGAACTTGTTCTGAAATGTCTTTTCAAAAGTATTGCTTGGTGTTGTGGTATTCAAAAAAGCTGTAAAGTAAAGTTGTAGGTGAAATGGATGGGTACTTCAACTTGTAAAATGGGTTTAGGAGGAATATTAAGAAAAGAACTTGTTCTGAAATGTCTTTTGAAAAGTGTTGTGGTATTCAAAAATGCTGTAAAGTAAAGTTGTGGGTGAAAAGGATGGGTACTTCAACTTGTAAAATGGGTTTAGGAGGAATATTAAGAAAAGAGCTTGTTCTGAATTGTCTTTTGAAAAGTATTGCTTGGTGTTGTGGTATTCAAAAATCTGTAAAGTAAAGTTGTGGGTGAAAAGGATGGGTACTTCAACTTGTAAAATGCGTTTAGGAGGAACATTAAGAAAAGAACTTGTTCTGAAATGTCTTTTGAAAAGTATTGCTTTGTGTTGTGGTATCCAAAAGCTGTAAAGTGAAGTTGTGGGTAAAAAGGATGGGTACTTCAACTTTTAAAATGCGTTTAGGAGGGATATTAAGAAAAGAACTTGTTCTGAAATGTCCTTTCAAAAGTATTGCTTGGTGTTGTGGTATTCAAAAAGCTGCAAAGTAAAGTTGTGGGTGACAAGGATGGGGACTTCAACTTGTAAAATGGGTTTAGGTGGGACATTAAGAAAAGAACTTGTTCTGAAATGTCTTTTGAAAAGTATTGCTTGTTTGGGGTATTCAAAAAGCTGCAAAGTAAAGTTGTGGGTGAAAAGGATGGGTACTTCAACTTGTAAAATGCGTTTAGGAGGTATATTAAGAAAAGAACTTGCTCTGAAATGTCTTTTGAAAAGTATTGCTTGGTGCTATGGTATTCAAAAGCTGTACAGTTATGGGTGAAAAGGAAGGGTACTTCAACTTGTAAAATGGGTTTAGGAGGGATATTAAGAAAAGAACTTGTTCTGAAATGTCCTTTGAAAAGTATTGCTTGGTGTTGTGGCATTCAAAAAGCTGTGAAGTAAAGTTGTTGGTGAAAAGGACTGGTACTTTAACTTGTAAAATGGGTTTAGGTGGGTTATTAAGAAAAGAACTTGTTCTGAAATGTCTTTTGAAAAGTATTGATTGGTTTTGTGGTGTTCAAAAAGCTGTAAAGTAAAGTTGTAGGTGAAAAGGATGGGTACTTCAACTTGTAAAATGGGTTTAGGTGGGACATTAAGAAAAGAACTTATTCTGAAATGTCTTTTGAAAAGCATTGCTTGGTGTTGTGGTATTCAAAAAGCTGTAAAGTAAAGTTGTTGGTGAAAAGGACGGGTACTTCAACTTGTAAAATGGGTTTAAGTGGGACATTCAGAAAAAGATCTTGTTCTGAAATATCTTTTGAAAAGTATTGCTTGGCGTTGGGGTATTCAAAAAGCTGTAAAGTAAAGTTGTGGGTGAAAGGGATGGGTACTTCAACTTTTAAAATGCGTTTAGGAGGGACATTAGGAAAAGATGTTGTTCTGAAATGTCTTTTGAAAAGTATTGCTTGGTGTTGTGGTATTCAAAAAAGCTGTAAAGTAAAGTTGTTGGTGAAAAGGATGGGTACTTCAACTTTTAAAATGGGTTTAGGTGGTACATTAAGAAAAGAACTTGTTCTGAAATGTCTTTTGAAAAGTATTGCTTGGTGTTGTGGTATTCAAAAAAGCTGTAAAGTAAAGCTGTTGATTAAAAGGATGGGCACTTCAACTTTTAAAATGGGTTTAGGAGGAATATTAAGAAAAGAGCTTGTTCTGAATTGTCTTTTGAAAAGTATTGCTTGGTGTTGTGGTATTCAAAAATCTGTAAAGTAAAGTTGTGGGTGAAAAGGATGGGTACTTCAACTTTTAAAATTCGTTTAGGAGGGATATTAATAAAAGAAGTTGTTCTAAAATGTCTTTTGAAAAGTATTGCTTGGTGTTGTGGTATTCAAAAAGCGGTAAAGTAAAGTTGTGGGTAAAAAGGATGGGTGTTTCAAATTGTAAAATGGGTTTAGGAGGGATATTAAGAAAAGATCTTGTTCTGAAATGTTTTTGAAAAGTATTGCTTGGTGTTGTGGTATTCAAAAAGCTGTAAAGTAAAGTCGTGGGTGAAAAGGATGGTTACTTCAACTTGTAAAATGGGTTTAGCTGGGATATTAAGAAAAGAACTTGTTCTGAAATGTCTTTTGAAAAGTATTGCTTGGTGTTGTGGTATTCAAAAAGCTGTAAAGTAAAGTTGTTGGTGAAAAGGACGGGTACTTCAACTTGTAAAATGGGTTTAAGTGGGACATCAAGAAAAAAACTTGGTCGGAAATGTCTTTTGAAAAGTATTGCTTGGTGTTGGGGTATTCAAAAAGCTGTAAAGTAAAATCGTGGGTGAAAAGGATAGGTACTTCAACTTTTAAAATGCGTTTAGGAGGGACATTAAGAAAAGAAGTTGTTCTGAAATGTCTTTTGAAAAGTATTGCTTGGTGTTGTGGCATTCAAAACGCTGTAAAGTTAAGTTGTGGGTAAAAAGGATGGGTACTTCAACTTTTAGAATAGGTTTAGGAGGGATATTAAGAAAAGAACTTGTTCTGAAATGTCTTTGAAAAGTATTGCTTGGTGTTTTGGTATTCAAAAAGCTGTAAGGTAAAGTTGTGGGTGAAAAGGATGGGTACTTCAATTTGTAAAATGGGTTTAGGTGGGACATTAAGGAAAGAAGTTGTTCTGAAATGTCTTTTGAAAAGTATTGCTTGGTGTTGTGGTGTTCAAAAAGCTGTAAAGTAAAGTTGTGGGTGAAAAGGAAGGGTACTTTAACTTGTAAAATGGGTTTAGGTGGGACATTAAGAAAAGAACTTGTTCTGAAATGTCTTTTGAAAAGTATTGCTTGGTGTTGTGGTATTCAAAAAGCTGTAAAGTGAAGCTGTGGGTGAAAAGGATGGATACTTTAACTTGTAAAATGGGTCTAGGTAGGACATTAAGAAAGGACTTGTTCTGAAATGTCTTTTGAAAAGTATTGCTTGGTGTTGTGGTATTCAAAAAGCTGTAAAGTAAAGTTTTGGGTAAAAAGGATGAGTACTTCAACTTGTAAAATGGGTTTAGGTGGTACATTAAGAAAAGAACTTGTTCTGGAATGTCTTTTGAAAAGTATTGCTTTGTGTTGTGGTATCCAAAAGCTGTAAAGTATAGTTGTGGGTGAAAAGGATGGGTACTTCAACTTGTAAAATGCGTATAGGAGGGACATAAAGAAAATAACTTGTTCTGAAATATCTTTTGAAAAGTATTGCTTGGTGTTGTGGCATTCAAAAAAGCTGTAAAGTAAAGTTGTGGGTGAAAAGGATGGGTACTTCAACTTTTAAAATGGGTTTAGGTGGACATTAAGAAAAGAACTTGTTCTGAAATGTCTTTTGAAAAGTATTACTTGGTGTTGTGGTATGCAAAAAGCTGTAAAGTAAAGTTGTGGGTGAAAAAAATGGGTACTTCAGCTTGTAAAATGGGTTTAGGGGGGATATTAAGAAAAGAACTTGTTCTGAAATGTCTTTTAAAAAGTATTGCTTGGTGTTGTGGTATTCAAAAAACTGTAAAGTAAAGTTGTGGGTGAAATGGATGGGTACTTCGACTTGTAAAATGAGTTTAGGTGGAATATTAAGAAAAGAACTTGTTCTGAAATGTCTTTTCAAAAGTATTCCTTGGTGTTGTGGTATTCAAAAAAGCTGTAAAGTAAAGTTGTAGGTGAAATGGATGGGTACTTCAACTTGTAAAATGGGTTTAGGAGGAATATTAAGAAAAGAACTTGTTCTGAAATGTCTTTTGAAAAGTGTTGTGGTATTCAAAAATGCTGTAAAGTAAAGTTTTGGGTGAAAAGGATGGGTACTTCAACTTGTAAAATGGGTTTAGGAGGAATATTAAGAAAAGAGCTTGTTCTGAATTGTCTTTTGAAAAGTATTGCTTGGTGTTGTGGTATTCAAAAATCTGTAAAGTAAAGTTGTGGGTGAAAAGGATGGGTACTTCAACTTGTAAAATGCGTTTAGGAGGAACATTAAGAAAAGAACTTGTTCTGAAATGTCTTTTGAAAAGTATTGCTTTGTGTTGTGGTATCCAAAAGCTGTAAAGTGAAGTTGTGGGTAAAAAGGATGGGTACTTCAACTTTTAAAATGCGTTTAGGAGGGATATTAAGAAAAGAACTTGGTCTGAAATGTCATTTCAAAAGTATTGCTTGGTGTTGTGGTATTCAAAAAGTTGCAAAGTAAAGTTGTGGGTGACAAGGATGGGTACTTCAACTTGTAAAATGGGTTTAGGTGGGACATTAAGAAAAGAACTTGTTCTGAAATGTCTTTTGAAAAGTATTGCTTGTTTGGGGTATTCAAAAAGCTGCAAAGTAAAGTTGTGGGTGAAAAGGATGGGTACTTCAACTTGTAAAATGCGTTTAGGAGGTATATTAAGAAAAGAACTTGCTCTGAAATGTCTTTTGAAAAGTATTGCTTGGTGCTATGGTATTCAAAAGCTGTACAGTTATGGGTGAAAAGGAAGGGTACTTCAACTTGTAAAATGGGTTTAGGAGGGATATTAAGAAAAGAACTTGTTCTGAAATGTCCTTTGAAAAGTATTGCTTGGTGTTGTGGCATTCAAAAAGCTGTGAAGTAAAGTTGTTGGTGAAAAGGACTGGTACTTTAACTTGTAAAATGGGTTTAGGTGGGTTATTAAGAAAAGAACTTGTTCTGAAATGTCTTTTGAAAAGTATTGATTGGTTTTTTGGTGTTCAAAAAGCTGTAAAGTAAAGTTGTAGGTGAAAAGGATGGGTACTTCAACTTGTAAAATGGGTTTAGGTGGGACATTAAGAAAAGAACTTATTCTGAAATGTCTTTTGAAAAGCATTGCTTGGTGTTGTGGTATTCAAAAAGCTGTAAAGTAAAGTTGTTGGTGAAAAGGACGGGTACTTCAACTTGTAAAATGGGTTTAAGTGGGACATTCAGAAAAAGATCTTGTTCTGAAATATCTTTTGAAAAGTATTGCTTGGCGTTGGGGTATTCAAAAAGCTGTAAAGTAAAGTTGTGGGTGAAAGGGATGGGTACTTCAACTTTTAAAATGCGTTTAGGAGGGACATTAAGAAAAGATGTTGTTCTGAAATGTCTTTTGAAAAGTATTGCTTGGTGTTGTGGTATTCAAAAAAGCTGTAAAGTAAAGTTGTAGGTGAAATGGATGGGTACTTCAACTTGTAAAATGCGTTTAGGTGGGATATTAAGAAAAGAACTTGCTCGAAAATGTCTTTTGAAAAGTATTGCTTGGTGTTGTGGTATTCAAAAAAGCTGTAAAGTAAAGTTGTTGATGAAAATGATGGGTAGTTCAACTTTTAAAATGGGTTTAGGAGGAATATTAAGAAAAGAGCTTGTTCTGAATTGTCTTTTGAAAAGTATTGCTTGGTGTTGTGGTATTCAAAAAGCTGTAAAGTAAAGTTGTGGTCGAAAAGGATGGGTACTTCAACTTTTAAAATTCGTTTAGGAGGGATATTAATAAAAGAAGTTGTTCTAAAATGTCTTTTGAAAAGTATTGCTTGGTGTTGTGGTATTCAAAAAGCTGTAAAGTAAAGTCGTGGGTGAAAAGGATGGTTACTTCAACTTGTAAAATGGGTTTAGGTGGGATATTAAGAAAAGAACTTGTTCTGAAATGTCTTTTGAAAAGTATTGCTTGGTGTTGTGGTATTCAAAAAGCTGTAAAGTAAAGTTGTTGGTGAAAAGGACGGGTACTTCAACTTGTAAAATGGGTTTAAGTGGGACATCAAGAAAAAAACTTGGTCGGAAATGTCTTTTGAAAAGTATTGCTTGGTGTTGGGGTATTCAAAAAGCTGTAAAGTAAAGTCGTGGGTGAAAAGGATAGGTACTTCAACTTTTAAAATGCGTTTAGGAGGGACATTAAGAAAAGAAGTTGTTCTGAAATGTCTTTGAAAAGTATTGCTTGGTGTTTTGGTATTCAAAAAGCTGTAAAGTAAAGTTGTGGGTGAAAAGGATGGGTACTTCAATTTGTAAAATGGGTTTAGGTGGGTTATTAAGAAAAGAACTTGTTCTGAAATGTCTTTTGAAAAGTATTGATTGGTTTTTTGGTGTTCAAAAAGCTGTAAAGTAAAGTTGTAGGTGAAAAGGATGGGTACTTCAACTTGTAAAATGGGTTTAGGTGGGACATTAAGAAAAGAACTTATTCTGAAATGTCTTTTGAAAAGCATTGCTTGGTGTTGTGGTATTCAAAAAGCTGTAAAGTAAAGTTGTTGGTGAAAAGGACGGGTACTTCAACTTGTAATATGGGTTTAAGTGGGACATTCAGAAAAAGATCTTGTTCTGAAATATCTTTTGAAAAGTATTGCTTGGCGTTGGGGTATTCAAAAAGCTGTAAAGTAAAGTTGTGGGTGAAAGGGATGGGTACTTCAACTTTTAAAATGCGTTTAGGAGGGACATTAAGAAAAGATGTTGTTCTGAAATGTCTTTTGAAAAGTATTGCTTGGTGTTGTGGTATTCAAAAAAGCTGTAAAGTAAAGTTGTTGGTGAAAAGGATGGGTACTTCAACTTTTAAAATGCGTTTAGGAGGGATATTAAGAAAAGAACTTGTTCTGAAATGTCTTTTGAAAAGTATTGCTTGGTGTTGTGGTATTCAAAAAAGCTGTAAAGTAAAGTTGTGGGTTAAAAGGATGGGTACTTCAACTTGTAAAATGGGTTTAGGAGGAATATTAAGAAAAGAGCTTGTTCTGAATTGTCTTTTGAAAAGTATTGCTTGGTGTTGTGGTATTCAAAAAGCTGTAAAGTAAAGTTGTGGGTGAAAAGGATGGGTACTTCAACTTTTAAAATTCGTTTAGGAGGGATATTAATAAAAGAAGTTGTTCTAAAATGTCTTTTGAAAAGTATTGCTTGGTGTTGTGGTATTCAAAAAGCTGTAAAGTAAAGTTGTGGGTAAAAAGGATGGGTGTTTCAACTTTTAAAATGGGTTTAGGAGGGATATTAAGAAAAGATCTTGTTCTGAAATGTTTTTGAAAAGTATTGCTTGGTGTTGTGGTATTCAAAAAGCTGTAAAGTAAAGTCGTGGGTGAAAAGGATGGTTACTTCAACTTGTAAAATGGGTTTAGGTGGGATATTAAGAAAAGAACTTGTTCTGAAATGTCTTTTGAAAAGTATTGCTTGGTGTTGTGGTATTCAAAAAGCTGTAAAGTAAAGTTGTTGGTGAAAAGGACGGGTACTTCAACTTGTAAAATGGGTTTAAGTGGGACATCAAGAAAAAAAACTTGGTCGGAAATGTCTTTTGAAAAGTATTGCTTGGTGTTGGGGTATTCAAAAAGCTGTAAAGTAAAATCGTGGGTGAAAAGGATAGGTACTTCAACTTTTAAAATGCGTTTAGGAGGGACATTAAGAAAAGAAGTTGTTCTGAAATGTCTTTTGAAAAGTATTGCTTGGTGTTGTGGCATTCAAAACGCTGTAAAGTAAAGTTGTGGGTAAAAAGGATGGGTACTTCAACTTGTAGAATAGGTTTAGGAGGGATATTAAGAAAAGAACTTGTTCTGAAATGTCTTTGAAAAGTATTGCTTGGTGTTTTGGTATTCAAAAAGCTGTAAAGTAAAGTTGTGGGTGAAAAGGATGGGTACTTCAATTTGTAAAATGGGTTTAGGTGGGACATTAAGCAAAGAAGTTGTTCTGAAATGTCTTTTGAAAAGTATTGCTTGGTGTTGTGGTGTTCAAAAAGCTGTAAAGTAAAGTTGTGGGCGAAAAGGATGGGTACTTCAACTTGTAAAATGGGTTTAGGGGGGACATTAAGAAAAGAACTTGTTCTGAAAAAATATGTTCGGGGGAGAGCTGAAAAGTTTGGGGGGAGGGGTTCTTCTGTGTCTCAAAGTGCAAAAACAAAATTAATAAAAAAACAGGGGGTCCTTTGGAGGCACAGTGGGGCCCTTTGGGGGCCTTTGGGCCCGGGGGCCCTTTGGGGTAGTGGTAGGAGACCTCAAAGAATTGTTCAAATGGAACTTGTGTATTATAACGACCAATGAGTTTCACCCCAAATCATCTTCTAAAATGTCTCAAACTTTTTCGCCCAAATCATCTTCTAAAATGTCTCAAACGGTTTCGTTCAAATAATCCCCTAAAAGTAATTTCTGTGTGTTCCTTTGTTTCGGCATCCCTGCGTTGTCACATTTGAAATTCCAATGGAACCATTTCCCGCGTAAATCTCTTCATATCATAGGTGTTCTTGGTTATACTATTATGGCTTCGATAGAATTCTCAAATTTATCTCTGTCACTAAAGATCAGAGAAGCCATATTTAAAAAATAGAATATCAATTTATCTCTGTCACTAAAGACCATTTATCCCTCAGACGTAAAGATCAAAAAAGCCATAATGTTTCTTAATTCCCCTTTTGTGGATAAAAAATTCCCCATCGATTATATAAATTAATTTCTCAGAAATCTAGTTCCCCTCGATTATTTAAATCAATTTCTAAGAAATTCTCTCCCCTTCGTCGATCAATACATTGTCCCCGTCATCGTCCCGGAGTCATTACACAAAGAAACAACAAATAAATCGACCTTGAAAATGGGGACATTGACCCCATTAGACTCGATCAATAATCCTTGAATAAATTGTAACCTGTCGGCGTTAGACTCAATTGTAGATGGCAGCACAGGTGTTGTCGTGGGAGAAATTATGGCCTCCTTACTGCTGATATCAATAGTATTTTTTAAATTCAAATCGTTGAATCAACAAACAAATTAATTTAATCAAAATAATAAATAATGTTACAATAAATCATGTATCTTAAAAGCTTAGTACAACAAATTAAATCTTACAGAGTCAATATCCATTCAAAATTACGAGCAAATGAAAATCAAAATTTTCGAGACTATTAGATTTTTGGTTCAATTAAATAAAAAAATTAAAGTTTTTTAAGTGAAATTAATAAGCGACAGTAAAACTTAAAAACGAACAGAAATTATTTCGTATATAAAAGGGACTGTCCCCTCCTCAACGCCTCGCTCTTTACGCTAATGTTTTTTTATTGTTTTAAGAAATAGAGTTGTGAAAAAGTGTCAAGCTTTAGCGTACAGAGCGAGGCGTAGAGAAGGGGACAGCCCCTTTCATATACGGAATCATTTATGTTCGTTTTAAGTTTTAATGTCGCTCCTTACTTTCAGTTAAAAAATTTGTTTCTTTTATTTAATTTCTCAACGTTTTAAATTAATGCAGGTTTTGATTTTGGCTCACCGTGCATAACCAGTTAAAACGAAATTTGCATGCTAATTTTACTTTTTTTGGATAAATGGCTTTAAATTTTATTTACGAACGTTTTCATTAGTAATAAATATACGTAACTTACGAATTATTTTACATAACGAACTTCTATATTCGTATATTTTAATTACGTTTATTATGGGGGTTTTCCCCCTAGTCCAAACCTAGCTCTTTACGCTAAAGTTCGAATTTTGTTCCAATTCTTTAAAAATGACCCCTTAATCACAAAAGCCGTTAATTAGAATAAATAGCTCTTATAAAAGTACTAAAAAACTTTAGCGTAAAGAGCGAAGTATTGACTAGGGGGCGAGCCCAAACATATACATAATAGTTTCTGTTCGTTTTAATGTTTGATGCTGCTCCTTACTTTCGGTTGAAAAACTTGTTTTTTATATATTTAATTTCTGATTTTTTAAAATAATGCTGGGAAATCCGGCAATGCTCATAGCAATGCTCCTTCCCCCATGAAAACTTCCTCCATGGATCCTCTCATGTAACCCCCGACCCAACCACCACCACCCCCCCCCCCCACTGCCAACCCCCCCCCTCCTGAAAATGCCTTTATACTTCTCAATAACCAATGCTATATCTAAACATTGGGCAACGTTCATAGCTTGCAGCCCATCCCCCGGGGGCTGTGGGGGATTAAATTATCCTCAAAGACATAGTTATTATATTTTTCGACCATGTTGAACAAAATGTCTATATCAAAATTTTGATCGGGTGACTTTGGGAAAAAATTAGTATTGGAGGGGGCTTAGTTGCCCTCCATTTTTTGGTCACTTAAAAATTTTACTAGAAATTTTGATTTCCATTCGAATGAGCCCTCGCACGATATTCTAGGACCACAATGGGTCAATACGATCACCCCTGGGGAAAAGAAAAACAAATAAGTACGCATCCGTGATCTTTCTTCTGGCAAAAAATACAAAAGTCCACATTTTTGCAGATAGGAGCTTGAAACCTCTACTTTAGAGTTCTCTGATACGCTGAATCTGATGGTGCGATTTTCATTAAGATTCTATGACTTTTAGGGGGTTTTCTTCTTTTTTCGAAAATCAGGCAAATTTTCTCAGGTGCTTAACTTTTGATGGGTAAGACTAAACTTTATGAAATTTATCTATTTGAAATTAGCATAAAAATCTGATTCTTGTGATGTATCTAATGGTATCAAAAATTCCTTTTTTAGAGCTTAGGTTACTATTGAGCGGTGTAACTCCTTACTTGCAGCTCGTTACCACGAACTGTTTGATTATGAGATTGAGCAAGCTAAGCTTGGCGTGAGGGTTGGGGGAACTGGACAGGGAATATGTACTGCAGTATTAGTGGTGAAACTGGCTGAAAAAACTCAAGTGCATACGACATTCACCTTCACCCTCCCGAAAGCTTGTTTACGCTATACTACTGTCGTTTGCAGCAGCTCCTTGCTGACAATTTTAGTAAAAGCCGAGCACCAGCACTTATATTTATGATAGTTAGTTGATGACCTTGTCAGGACAGAGTCAACGTCCCTTGGACTGCAAGAAGGGCTAAGCCACTCAGTCGTTCTTCTTCTGTTGAAAGTATCTGTTGGTTCACGATATTGTCCTGCCTTTTCTCCAAGACAGAAATGAAGTTTTCAGCCGACACGGTGCAGTTTCTATGAAACTGTACTTTTTGGTGAGCCGTGAAGCACTCTATCGCATCCAGTTCCTGAATGGTTTGTTGACTAGATTCTACAGGCGCTGGTGGCAGCCTTTTTCAGCTGTCTCTGACGAGAACAGAACGCAGAATCTGCAAAAAGTGCGCCCTCAGACGGAGAATAGGACAACCAACTGAAACGAGCGAACCAAGTTAACTGAAACTTCAGCTTCCGTTTTTCGGATACTGGAAAAATGTAGGAGATATGTGGAGTCTAAGGGCTCTTCAGCAAATGCAGTTTAGAATGTGCATCGAGACTGGATGATTTGTTGACACAACGACCGATGTCATTTGCAAACGACGACAAAGACTGGGTTTGTGCAGGTGCGTATTGTGTCGTGGTTGGTTCCAGTGTGCGTGATTCAGAAGCTTCAACGATGGCTCCATTGCCCTCTAGATCCACAGGTGTAGATAAATGTTCCGCAGACGTCCATCTAACGCCACTGTCAGAAACATCCCTGGTCCACTTGCGCGTGAAAAACGAAGTAATGTCACACTTCCTCTTCATGTTAAAAATCGCTCTTCTCTTATCCAAGTCCAAAATTGAACGGAACTGAACTGACAATCTTGCACCATCTTCTTGTAACATTTACCTCGAGCGCCCATTACTCCTAATTCACTATGCAAGGTCAGGTGAACATCGGGTTACCTAATTGGCAATTAGGTAACCCCATGTTTACCTGACCTTGCATAGTAAAATAGGATTAAAGGGATAGTAAATTAGGAACGCAATTAGTAATTGCGTAAGCGATTGCACAACCATTTACCCACAAAATGCAATAGGATTTAGTGTGGGAGCAAATTTTTTTTTCTGGTAAAGATTTGTCTTTACAGGTATTTTTTAGACTAATATTTGACTCGGTCATAAATTTCGAGGGGGGTTGAAACCGGGCTACCCCCCCCCCTGGAGACGGCCCTGCCCTCTTGCCCCCTCCAAATAAAATACTATAGCTACGCCCCTGACACTCCCATACTGGTGAAACTTAATTTGTAATTAATTTTAGACTGGAAAAAATTAGTTATTTAAAACGTGTTTCTGATCCCTTTATTTCATATACAGGGCTATCCAAAATATGAGGTAGGCTACTATCACTCTAACTTCCCTCTCTTGGTGCTAAGGTTCCCCTTTTTCAAAACAATCCTTCGAGAATAAGGACTAATTTAGTTGTGTTTTTTTTTAATAGTAAAATCTGATTCCATTAAATGTGAAAGAACTCAATACAGCTCCTCAAATACTTATTTTTTAAGTTCAAATTTTCCTCAAAATGTTTTGATACTAAAAAAATGACGGTTCCCATAAAAAACTAAGCAATATTTAAAAAAAACAATCTTTAAAACAATTTTAGGGTCCTAAAATACAAGCATTGACACAACCTACTTTATGTGTCCCAGAGGTTCACTCAAACTAACCAGGATGAGCCACAATTTGATCTCTTGCGCTGTTTTGCTATTCAGAGAAAAGTATCTTTGATGCATAGTTAAAAAACGTTAAAAGAAGTTAACGATCGAACGATTTTATTAATTGAGCCACTAATCCCTAACCTACTTCAAAATTTTAGACACAATCCAGACCTTTGCATTCTCCAACGTAGTCATTTCTAAGTTTTATTCAGCCACTTCTTCTTTATTTACAAATGTGTCTTAGTAAATCCTTACCCTAAAACAATTAGGTCATTTATTAGTTATATTATTGAATAATCATATTTAATAATCATTGGCTAATCATGAAAAATCAACAATAAACAAGCTTGTTACATTTTACAATAAGTAGAAAGGAGATACTAAATAGAATGAGTCTCGTCCTATTCACCTGCTTAATCAATATGCCAGACCATCCAGCGTGAGGGGGGGGGGTATAACCCAATGTTTTGAAATCCCCGCTTTAATGTCAACTATTACAAAGCAATTGACAACATGAGTTAGAACTTTTAACGAGAAGCAACTAGCAATAAAGTGCTTTACAATTTATGTGATTAAGGAGGGGATTGTTGCAAATTTGCTAACTTGAAATCAACTCGTTTCAGATAATTGGAAATACTATGAAATTGTATCCTGGATACAATAAAGCAATTTAACTATACGGGAATCCTTTTCTAAGGAAAATATAGAAAATACTGACATTGAACGTGTATCAGTTGGGATGTTTTGTCTTCCTGGGACTGACGTAAGATCTTGTCTCCAGCAGCTGACACTCCTTGTCTCTGGAGAGCAACTGCAAGGACCTTCGGCACACCTCGGCCATCTCAATTCATCACTGGCTAGCTCCCAAACTGAAATATAGAAGCACTACTTAAGCCCAAAATACCAAATTATGGCGAGATTTGGTAATTTGGAACTAAATCTTCCTGAATTCAGAAGTGACAATCTTACTACTACTACTACTGCTAGTAGTAGTTCCGCTAGTTCCGTCCGCTAGTGCTAGTTCCGTCGATCCTCCTCCACCCCAATCTATTCAATGCCTCCCCTTTTACACCCACCCATGAAGTTCCCATTTCCTTTAAATCTTTCTTTATGACGTCCTCCCACCCCAGACGGGGACGATCTGCTTTCCGTTTAGCCCTAGATGGTTGGCCGAAAAGAACAATCTTTGGCAATCTGTCATCCATAATCCGTAAAACGTGCCTTAACCACCTCAACCTTTCTTTCATTATAGCCCTAGAGAGCGGTATTGAACCACATTTTTCGTATAGCCTATTGTTTGAAATACGGTCAGTCAGCCGGGTACCCGGAACAATCCTTAAGCAATTTCTCTGGAAAACATCTAGCAAATCTTCATCCACTTTTCGGAGCGTCCATGCTTCAGAGCCATATTTGACCACTGTCATCACTGTAGCTTTTAATATTCTAATCTTGGTTTGCAGATTTATCTTCCTATTCTTCCAGACTTTTTTTAACTGTGAAAAAACACACTGAGCCCTGGCTATTCTATTTTTAACATCTTCACTGCTCCCACCATCTTTACTAATAATACTACCAAGGTAAGTGAAGCTGCCCACCTGATCAATCTTCTCATTACCTAAAGTCTCCTTTTCATCTTAACTTATTCCAAGCCTTAGTGACTTAGTCTTCCTAACATTAATCTTCAAACCGATTCTAGCACCCTGAAGTAGCAAAACCTCTGAAAGTTCTTTCATTTTGCTCAAACTTTGATCTAGAATTCTTAGATCATAAGCATACTCCAAGGTCAGGAATCTTTTCTCTCTCTGTTTGACTCCATTATTTGCCATTGCCTTTCACGTGCTGTGTAAAACAAAGACCAAAAAAATAATCCCTACTAAGGGGGATAGACGACAACCCTGCTTAATTCTTGATTTAATACAAAACTAGCTGCAAACCTCATTTCCTACTTTAACCGCAGCAGTGTTATTCTCGTACATAGCACTAATCACTTTAATGTATTTGTCTACTATACCGTACAAGGATAAAACCTTTACAATCTTACACATCTGGTTATTTCTTTAAAACACCTCTAGGCTATTTATTTCTTAGAAAAACATTATTATTTTTTTAAACCTACTGTTTCTGAATAGATGCTGATAAAATAAAAATAAAACATCAGCATGGAATAGGATCTTTAGTGTGTTCTTTTAGGTCTTTTTGTGGTCAGTATAATCTTTAGCGTATTGTTTTTGTTAGCGGTATTCTAGCCGTTAGAATTTCAAACCCAGGCTGTTCAAATTTGACCTTTTCAGTTAGGATTCCGATTGAATCTTGAGTTAAATCCAGTTTAGTTCGGACTTACATTTCAGTCGATTTCTATATCAATGATTTCTATATCAACAGTCGATTTCTATATCAATGTCTTAAAACTTGTGTTAAGTGACAACATACTGCACCAAGTGGTCTTTTTTTTTTTTTCATTGCTTTCTTTGTCAGTAAAGTGAAGGCCACTGAATCCTTTTCAGAATAAATGTTTGTAGTTTATATGGCAAAATGATAAAGGGTCAGCTGTTAAAAAAATAAAAAATTGGAACAACCATAAAATTGGAGGGGCCATGGCCCAGACTTTTCTGTATTTCAAAATTGTTTTATACTTTCCATATAAATGCTTTTTAGGTCGGTATTAAAAAATCTTTATACATGGATATATAAAACGCATTGTTTTTTGTTTTTTTTTATGTAATTCAAGTATTATTATGCTTTTACGATATACAAATTATCAAATACTTATTGGTTCTGAGGTGTAAAAACAGACCAGACAAAAACTTGATTATTTTCATCCTTCACCACATATGGATTTGAATCATCGCCAACAATCATTTCCATCTCACCATTGGGATTTGCTGCTTCTGGATTCCCTATTGCTAGCAACAAATCCTCATTTTCATTATTTGTCAAAGAGGCGATTGCTTGGTCCTCTTCTGTATTCATGCTATCTATTTTCAACTTCCCAATCTTTCCATTTTTCCACCCCAGCTAAGAACAGTATGAGTCTGTTTGGGTCCACGGTTTCTACCAGGGTTGCTCATTTCATTATCAGTCAGACATTCACTGCAGCTAGAAGAACATTACGATCAGCATCATCTCTTTCGTGCATGAGCAAGTGGCGTTTCATGTCTGACCGCATACGAAACGTCTTGCAACAGATGGAGAACTTAAGTGGGCGTTCACCTGTGTGAATCCGTCTGTGATTGGTCAAGTAGGTGGCGGCCCTGAATCTTTTGTGACAAAATTCACATTCATAGTTCCTTTCTCCAGTGTGACAAACTTCACATGTTTGCACAAAGCCTCAAATTTGCCGTAGAAAAAATTCATGTTGTGACCAAGATGGGATCAAAACTGCCCAAGGCTTCAATTTACACTGCTTAAGTGTCTTCGTGTACACTTGAGAAGGTGTGTTGGTCCCCATCCTACATAGGATTCAGACTCATTGCTTTTCCTGAGGCCATAATAATTGTGATGATTTAAATGACATGAAAATTGCAACTTGGAATGTCACAACGTCGAAAACAACTATCGTAATGACATTCTGACTGAAGAATTTTGACGTTTTGAATTTATTGGTAGTTTCAAAAATCCATTTCCATGTCCCAGGCAAATGAAACATGAACTAAGGTGAAATAGAATTTATTAAACCAGGTGAAGCTGCATAGGTAAGGTGTTGGGCTCATCATGAAGATAGGAGCTGCTAAATTTTGCTTGGAATGGGATGGTATCGATAATAGACTGTTAGTTTCTCGTTTTACGACTAAAAAGTGCAAGGTATTATTCACAGTAGTATATGCTCATGTAGAACTGACTGATGGAGATAGTAGTGACAGAGTTGAATTTTAGTCACGACTACAGGAGCAAAAATACAAGATACCAGGTAGAAACATGGTATTTTGTTAGGTGATTTCAATGACCAGGTTGGTAGAAATAGGGATAAAAGGTATCCTAGCTTTGGTAAAATTGGTGTAGAAAAAAAATAGTAGTGGATATAGACTGCTACAACTATGTGGGTATAACAATCTAGTTATAACCAATACAGTATTTGATCATAAGATGGCCCATAGCTTCAGACGATACTCGCATGATGGTAAGACGACCAACCTTATTGATTATGCTATTGTAAAGAAAAAACTGGCAGGATGGAGGCAAGATGCCAGAGTATGTGGGAGTACTATTATTGGTGTTAAAAGTAAAGATCACCATCTAGCATTATCTAGGTTTAATCTAAAGCTAGAAATTAGGAAGGGTGACAACCTTCCGTGAACTTATGACATTTTTATATACCAGGATAAGACTTTGAGAGAAACTTTCCAGGATCTGTTGAATGTTAAACCAAAGAGTCTAAAATCGGACAACCTAGAAGATGAATGGAATCATTTCGGAAAATAGTTTGTGAGGTGGCAGGTGGTGTCTTAGGGAGGAAAGTTAGAAACGCAGCTAGGAATATTAAGGAAAATGTTTTAAGTATATTTAAAAAGAGAAGGGCGATGTACAAGAAATATTTTAGTGATAGATCATATAAAAATAAGAGGAATGTAAGGAAAGTAGAGAAGCATTAAAATATGAATTGAGGAGGTGTGAAGTGGACACCTTGGGTAAAATTGCTGAAGATCTTAAAGATGCAGCCAAACGGCATAATAAGAAAATATTGTGTTTGCATGTTAAAAAAGGGAGAGGGAATAATTAATCTGGACCTGTCGCAGTTAAAGATTAGTAATAAGGAGAGAGTTAAAGACTGTTGGGCAGATGGTTTTGAGAATGTGCTAAACAGTATTAAAGTTGCAGGAAATGATATAGAATAGAATGAAAACGTTTGCGACACTTTGTAAGTGAAGGAAGATTTATTTTGTGTGGAAAAAATAAAGACAGTACGAAAAGGATTGAAAATTAATAAGGCCCCAGGGGCTGACCGTGAAGTGAATGATTTTTTTTTTTTTACTTGAGGTGCTGCAGAAATTTTTAAGAGAAGAACCGTATGGTTTTAGGAAGGGGAGAGGATGCATCGACCAAATGTTTATTCTTAGAATAATAATTGAGAAGTGCCTGAGTCATCCAAGACCCTTAGTTCTTAGCCTTATAGATTATGAGCAATTGTTTAATTCCACCAATAGAAGAGCCCTAGCGAAGGTCCTATCCTTGTATATTATTAAATAAATAAAAAAAACAAGTTTTTTTTAACTGAAAGTAAGGAGCGACATTAAAACTTAAAACGAACAGAAATTATTCCGTATATGAAGGGGATGTCCCCTCCTCAACGCCTCGCTCTTTACGCTAGAGCTTTTTAATTGTTTAAAAAAAAGTTGTGAGACAGACTCAAACTTTAGCGTAAAGAGCGAGGCGTTGAGGAGGGGACAGCTCCTTTCGTATACGGAATACTTTCTGTTCGTTTTAAGTTTTAATGTCGCTCCTTACTTTCAGTTAAAAAAAAAACTTATTTTCTTATTTAATTTCTGAACGTTTTTTAATTAATGCACGTTTGCTTTTGGCTCACCGTACATGAATAATTAAAACAAAATTTGCATATTAATTTTACAGTTTTTTTGGCTAAATTGCTTTCTCGAAATTTTGTTTTGACTTAACTTAAGAATTAACTTACTTAACGAACTTCTTTATTCGTATATTTTTATTACGTATATTTCTACGTATATTTCACGTATATATTCACCCCCTAGTCGATACCTCACTCTTTACGCTAAATTTCAAATTTTGTTCCAATTCTTTAAGAATGACCCCTGAATCACAAAGGCCGTTAATTAGAATAAATGGCTCTGATGAAAGTAGAAAAAAACACTTTAGCGTAAAGAGCGAGTTAATGACTACGGGGCGAACCCAATCACATACGTAATAATTTCTGTTCGTTTTAAGTTTTGATGTTGCTCCTTACTTTCAGTTGAAAAAATGTTTTTTTTTAATTTAATTTCTGCTCGTTTTTTTTTTTTAAATAATGCTGTAAAATCTGGCGCCCCCTTCATAGGAATGTCCCTTCTCCCATGAAAACTTTCTTCATGGAAAGATTCTCCCACGTAACACCCGACCCCCCCCCCCCAACTACAAGAAAAAATTCCCCCTGAAAACTTCTGTATACTTCCCAATAACCAATGCCTTATGTAAACATTGGGCAAAGTTCAGAAATTGCAGACCTTCCCCCGGGGACTGCGGGGGATTAAGTCATCCTCAAAGACATAGCTATTGTATTTTTCGACCATGCTGAACAAAATGACTATTTCAAAATTTTGATCGGGTGATTTTGGGGAAAAAGGAGCGTGGGTGGGGGCCTAGTTGCCCTTCATTTTTTGATCACTTTAAAAGAGAACTAGAACTTTTTATTTCTGTTTGAGTGAGCCCTCCCGTGATATTCTAGGACCCATGGGTCGATACGAACACCCCTGGGAAAGAAAAAACAAATAAACACGCATCAGTGATCTTTCTTCTGGCAAAAAATACAAAATTCCACATTTTTGCAGATAGGAGCTTGAAACTTTCATAGTGAGGTTCTCTAATACACTGAATCTGATGATGCAGTTTTCATTGAAGTTCTATGACTTTTAGGGGGTGTTTTCTCCTTTTTTCGAAAATAAGGCAAATTTTCACAGGTGTGTAACTTTTGATGGGTAGTACTAAACCTGATGAAATTAATATATTTGAAATCAGCATAAAAATCTGATCCTTTTGATGAATCTATTGGTATCAAAATTCCGTTTTTTAGAGTTTCGGTTACTATTGAGCCGGGTCGCTCCTTACTTACAGTTCGTTACCACGAGCTGTCTGGTACCAGATAAATACATTAAGTGATTTGTGCTATGTACGATAGTAAAATTTCTGCAGTTAAGGTAGGAAATAAGGTTAGTAGCTGGTTTTGCATTGAATCAGGAGTTAAGCAGGGTTGCGCTCTATCCTCACTTATATGGATCATTTTGATGGACTTTGCTCTAATGATAGTGGCAAAGGCTATTGGGGGAGAGAATAGGATTAAATGGGAAAGCAAAAGATTATTCGGACGATTTAAGCAACCTCGATGAAAATGTTGGCAAAATGAACGACTTTTTTTGAGGTTTTGGAAGCTCAGGGCGCAAAAATAGGCTTAAAAATTAATGCTGAAAAGACTAAGTCACTTAGACTGGGAATAAGTGAAGGTAAATACGTGATTTTGGGTGGCGAGAAGATTAATAAAGTGGATGGGCTCACTAGCCTAGGTAGTATTCAGGAATATAATTTTGTCAAAATCCTGTTGGGGAGGGGGGGGGGCCAAATTTGTAGCCGATTTTCTCAAGTAAAGTAAAAATGTGCCATGTAGTACCATAAAGGCAAAGGATACTAAAGAAAGCTGATCTGTTTCGCTGGGTGCTTGAATTATGTAGGCCTATCTTAGTTTCATGAGGTTTTCGAAGACACTAAATATGAGCTGGGGGGCAAACTGTGGTCTGCAGTTTGCCCCCCCTGCATAAGCAGTGAAGGTATTAAAAGTTGAATAGCTAAGGCCGAGAGTTGAAAAAAGGATAATGGAATATAGGTCTACGAACTGAGGTTAGAATATTGGAAGTTACAGTGATTACAATGATCAAATATGGTTCTGTACCATGGGCGCTCCGAAAGACAGAGGAAGATTTATTACACATTTGCCAGAGGAATTGTCTAAGGATTTTTTTTTGGGTAATCATCTGACTGACCGTATTTCAAACAGTAAGCTCTACGAAGATTGTTACGAAAAAAAATAAACTTTAACGTAAGAGACAGCATGAAATTATAAATAATGAAGAAATTGAGGGGTTTTGGAATATTCCCCCTATATTCTAAAAGATCAAGTGGGTTAGAATATCTTATAGTGTTTATTTTTTTATTTCATTTCTTTCGATTCTGTTTTTTTTTTTTGGGGGGGGGGGGGTTGAAGGGGTTTAGTTATCATAGCAGGATAAAATTAAGGTTAAATACAATAATTTAGAAAAATGAGAAGTAGTGGCGACTGTAAAAGAGGTGCCCAATACCTATGAGTGGGTTTTCTGAAATTTGCTTAGTGATTAATTACTTAAGAAATAGAATAGAGTGACATATTACAATAATTAAAATTTTACTGAGTGTTAACGTAACATAGGGATTTAACTTAATATAAGTATGAGGAGTCAAACTCCATCTTATGTTCAAATAAGTAAACAATAGTTTGAGTAAAGAAACTTTTCAAAAAGACCTCAAGCCTGGCTATGACGTTTAAATTTTCCGTGGGAAATTCTGCACGGGATGAATTTTTTTAAAGAATTTTCCGTGGGGAGAATTTGCCAGGGAAATTTTGCACTGGAAATTTTTCAAGGGAAAATCTACAGAGAGAAATTTCCCGGATCAAGGGGTGAGGGGGGGGGTAATTTTCCAGGGTGGTATCTGCCTAGAACTGTTATAACGTTCTTTATTGGTCAATTACGATAATCTATCTATGCACAGTATTTTTTTTTACTTTCAAAATTGCGAAAAATTAATAAATAAATAGCCTATATTATTATAAAGAAATAGGCTCTGAGCAAATTTTCTTCTTCCCTTTTTTTATTTGCTTATTAGTAAGATATAGATAAAAAAAATTATTTTGTTAATTTTCTTTTCATTAATGACTAAAACAATTTATTTAGATTCAGTAATGTGCAAATACTTTTGGTCCTTTTGGGAATTTGAGGGGTTAGTGAAACCACACCAAATTTGTGGTAATTTCTAAAAAAAAAATTTAATTTCACATATTACATATGCAACTTTAAGCTTGCTTTAATTTTTCAATTCGCTCTTTACTTCTATGGTAAACTGATTCTTGAAAAGATCATTTCGTGTCGTGCGGCAATGAACAACAATTTCTTATTAAATTCTAAAATAAAAGTAGCAGTAAAATTTGGAAAAGAGATTTATTCTGAAATCAGAGCAGGATTAGCCCCAACCTCCCAAAAGTTTCTCATTCCCAGTATTTCGTTGCATCATCAACATCACTTCGTTAAGATACAGCATATGTGCCAATTTTGCTTTGAGGCGTGGACTCAGAGGCCACAATTGGAACTTTACGGTCCGTAAACCTCAAAATTTTGTGATTGTTTGTTTTATTTATCATGCAACATTTTTTTGTAATCATTTCAAAACTTTTGTTTCAAGTGTCCATGCCTCTACAAAATTTTGATCGATCCATAAAAAATTCCCGTGCAAGTGCGTGTTTACTTTTAATATAATCATGGTCCCCTCATATTAATTTCCATAACCTAAAAAATATGGTCTGAGAAGCAGAAACATTTCAACAAATATGTAAAAAAAGGGATACAATTAAAATTTATCAATAATTTTGTCTATGAATATAATTTGCTACTAAATGTGCTATTAAACTTTCAATAAATGTTAATAATTTATTAATAAAAACAATAATCAATAGAGTAACATGAACTTATAAATAAAAAAATAAAGATTACCTGGCTGCTCAATGCCCAGTAATCTTCTTTCCAGAAACTCGAAGCCCATTTGGAGTTTTTGTATATCTTCTTTCATTGTCCTCAAGAAACTTTGTACCTGATTTTTTGTTTGAGTCTCATTTCCTGACTTTTGCATTATTGCTGTGAAAAGCTCATCTCTCGACCTACCCAATGCATCACATGCTGTGATTTGACATTCACCTGTTTCTTCGTCGACAAATGGTGCATATATTTTTCTTTTTGTCCCCCATGGTATAGCTGACGAAAAGACGGCGAGGTATGGTAGAAGGTGTAAAACTTTTAAATGCATCCTTACTTCAATAAAGACGTTTTTAGACTAGTCAATGTTCATTTTGGCTTCGTCAAATTCGTTCTGCAACCTTAATTTAATAAACACTTCATAGTTGGCTTCTCCTAGGCTAAATCGAAAGCTCTACTTTAGTTATTTTAGTGTCGCCCATTTGCTTAACAGAGTAAGCGTACTATCAATGCTAGTCGGGTCAATTTAACAGGTTGTGGCAACCAGAAGATTTATGCCTATCTTAGATGGTTAAACATAGAAGTAAGTGAACCGTTATGATCCACTTTAGCTCAAACTTGTTTTATGAAAGGTATATGATTAAAAAACTGGAGGTGTTTTCGAAAAACTTTACTTTTCTTTCCAAGTATGTCATATTTGTGCTGTTATCTGTTTCAGGGATACCATCTTAAGACAATCTATCGAACTATTACTTACGGGCCCATAGAATGAGTAGATTACAGGTAGTTGATGGGCTGGCGTCCTTAGGAAATTGTCTCTTTCGTCACACCCCATACCCCTAACTCTATTTTAACACTCTAAAAGGACATATGGACCCTGACCTTGATTAAGTGAAATATTCAGAATTCTATTGCAAATATTCACTCTGTTTTTTTTTCGAAATAGACTTGTTTTTTTTTTTTTTTTATTTATAGAAGAATACTGAAGACATTTATGTTGCAATTTACTTTGTTGAATATTGACTGCGCTCTTTGAATATTGAAAGAAAATGAGTGATTTCTCTTTATTAGATATTAATAGATCGGTTAATGAATAGAAGACAGAGCTGCGAACGTTACAGTAGAAGTTGGAGCCTAATGCAAATTAAAAAAAAAGTTTTTTTAACTGGAAGTTAGAAACGACGTTAAAACTTAAAACGAACAAAAATTATTCCATAAAAGGGGCTGTCCCCTCCTTAACGCCTCGCTCTTTACGCTAAAGTTTTTTATTGTTTAAAAAAATAGAGTTGTGAGAAAGTCAAACTTTAGCATAAAGAGCGAGGCGGTGAGGAGGGGATAGCCCCTTTCATATACGGAATAATTTCTGTTTGTTCTAAGTTATAACGTCGTTCCTTACTTTCAGTTAAAAAAAAACTTGTTTTTTAGTTTAATTTTGGAACGTTTTTGAATTAACGCAGATTTTGATTTTACCTCACCGTACACGAATAATTAAAACAAATTTGCAAATTAATTTTACTTTTATTTGGTTAAACGGCTTTCTCGAAACTTGTTTAATTTTATTTACGAACGTTTTTATTAACAATAAATAAACGTAACTTACGAATTAACTTACGTAACAAACTTCTATATTCATACATTATTAATACGTATACTAGAGGGTTCGCCCCCTAGTCAATATATATATATATATATATATATATATATATATATATATATATATATATATATATATATATATATATATAAATACCTTACCCTTTAAGCTAAATTTTGAAATTTGTTACAATTCTTTAAAAATAACCCTTAATCAAAAAGGCCGCTAATTAGACTAAATAGCTCTTATGGAAGTACTAAAAAATCTTTGGCTTAAAGAGCAAGGTACTGACTAGGGGATGAACCCAATCATATACGTAATATTTTCTGTTTGTTTTAAGTTTTGATGTTGCTCCTTACTTTCAGTTGAAAAACTTGTTTGTTTTTTTATTTAATTTCTGATCTTTTTTTAAATAATACTGGGAAATCCGGCGCCCCCTTCATAGCAATGTCCCTTCCCCCTTGAAAACTTCCTTCCTGGAAAGATACTCCAACATAACCTCCGAACCCCCCCCCCCCTCCCCACTACCAGAAAAAAATCCTCCTGAAAACGTCTGTATACTTCGCAATAACCAATACTATATGTTAACATTGGGTAAAGCTCATAACTTTCAGCCCTCCCCCTGGGGACTTCGGGTGATTAAGTCATCCTAAAAGACATACTTATCATATTTTTGACCATGCTGAACAAAATAGCTATCTAAAAATTTTGATCGGAAGGCATTGGAAAAAATTGAGCGTGGGAGGGGGCCTAGTTGCCCTCCATTTTTTTGGTCACTTAAAAAGGGCACTAGAACTTTTAATTTCTGTTCCAATGAGCCCTCTCACGATATTCTAGGACCACTGTGTCGATACGATTAACCCTGGGGAAAAAAAAACTAAAAAACAAATAAACACGCATCCGTGATCTTTCTTCTGGCCAAAAAAAAAAAATGCAAATTTCCACATTTTTGCAGATAGGAGCTTGAAAACTCTACAGTAAGGCTTTCTGATACGCTGAATATGATGGTGTGATTTTCAGTAAGGTTCAATAGCTTTTAGGGGGCCTTTCCTCCTTTTTCGACAATCAGCCAAATTTTATCAGGCACGTAACTTTTGATGGATAGAACTAAACTTGATGAAACTTATATATTTGAAATCACCATTAAAATCTGATTTTTTATGTATCTATTGGTATCAAAATCCCGTTTTCTAGAGTTTCGGTTACCATTGAGCCGGGTCGCTCCTTACATACAGTTCGCTACCACGAACTGTTTCATTGAAATATGAATGGAATGTGAAGTTTGATATGCATGTTATAGCATCCAGTCAATTCAAGATGGATGGACAATTATGCTTTGCTGCATAGTTCAAAAAATTGAACATAAATGCTATAGAAAAAAATGAATGTAATTGTCGAAACGAAAGGTGAAAACGGATTGAATGATCTATTGAAAAAGCCATGATAATAATTGTATTTCGCCTTTTTTGCACACATTTTTACGAAAATGAGATTGACCTTTGAAATTCTCTTTTTCTTTAACAAAACATCAGTAGTATCCCCGTAGGCGCTTCCACGAGACCCATAGGGAATTAACATGGAATTTCTGTGAGTCCGTTAGGGAATTCTAAGTGGAGCTCCTAATCCCTCACACCTGGGCAATGTGGTCAGCCGGAAAGATTCCCGAGATTCCAATTTTGTTTCAGTATTGGCAAGATTCCGAGTGCAACCCCCAGGCTTTCCAATATTTCCCCTAATATATATATATATATATATATATATATATATATATATATATATATATATATATATATATATATATATATATATATATATATATATATATATATATATATATATATATATATATATATATATATATATATATATATATATATATATATATATATATATATATATATATATATATATATATATATATATATATATATATATATATATATATATATATATATATATATATATATATATATATATATATATATATATATATATATATATATATATATATATATATATATATATATATATATATATATACATATATACATATATATATATATATATATATATATATATATATATATATATATATATATATATATATATATATATATATATATATGTATATATATATATGTATATATATATATATATATATATATATATATATATATATATATATATATATATATATATATATATATATATATATATATATATAACTGCCACTTGTCTCGATTTGTAACCATTTTCCAGAAGATACCCAGGTGTCCCATTATTCCTTCAGTATTAAAAAAGAGTTCAGCCTGTCAACATCAAATGGATGCTTATACATTACTGGATATAGAAAGTTTTAGAGAGATGAAGCCTAGAGTACCTAAAGTAGCAGTGGAAATTACAAGGGGTTGCTGACTAACCCTAGAATGGGACAAGATGTATGCAGGATATGTTATATCATTAAGCAAATTCAAGTTGGAATAACAATTATGCTTTGTGGCTAACGTGAATTTAGTGCATATACAAGGACTACAAGACGGATTAAATGTGTTACCGAAATTTATTAAAGAGAACAATCTATAAGAAAAAGGTTTGTTACTAGCGAGATTCTTTTAGTCTGTATTCCGTAGTTAAATTGTTAAAATGGATGGATTTGAGAACCAGAAAATGCTATATAATCTAATAAAATTGGAAAGGTGGTTAATTTTACATTCTGATTTTCTAGAATTATCTCTTCGAAGAAAAATATTTCTCGAGAAATTCTTAACGATACAATGGGAACTGAATATCCCATTTTGTAAGATATCGTGTCTAAACAAGTTTTGTAACGTCATTAATACTAGAAGAAATTTAATTGATCGGAAGTCTGTTTTTTCTGGAAGTGAGACAGTCAACATCGAAAAATGTTTTACACATTGAGTTTTTGTTTCTCGTCTTTGTAATTTGTTCGATTATGTGTAATGTGTTGTAATTTATTTTTTGTGTGTGTTTTTTCTTTTTCGGTGATACTCCGTCTTTTGTACCTTTTTTGACGGGTAATAAATAAATAAAAAATAAATAAACATGTCCACTATGCTTGTATACATCGGGCAGCTGGTCATCCTGTGAGAATTTCACTTTTTCCGATAACTATAATGAAAAGTGTAGATTATTCAATCCATGTAAATTGCATAAAGGATGTGCTGTGCAAAATAAAGACTGTAATTTCTGTCTTGAAGAGATTTGTGACTCTCATAACAGAGGAATATTATTAGTAGGGGAAAGATACGGAAAAAAAATGGTCGAACCAGGAAAAAATTTATACAGAAATTATTTTTTTACCACTGTGTTCAAAAAAGAGAGCTCTACAACATATCAAAAATCTAAATCTCCATCCCGTTGCGAAATTCCCTTTTTTCAGGTTTTTTGCGCCTATTTTTCAGATATTTCCAGAATCCGAGAATGAGGAACCGTGAAAAGAAAAGTAGTTTATTGATGGTTTCCCTTTTAAGAAACGATTGTTTTTGTGCTCTTTTATTAGACAGAAACATCACGTTTAATCATTTAATTCTTTTTTATGTTTTGTTTTTGTTTTTGTATGAAGTAAAAAAAAAAAAAAAAAAAAAAATAAAGCGACACACGATCACGGGGTTTTTTTCGAAGAGAAGCACGAATTTTCGGTTCATTTTTCCCCATCTTAACAAATAGCCTACCGGCGTTCCGAATCCATTTCTTTTCCTACCGAGCTTTATTGGTGACGACATTTTCAACCAGCTGGAAAGTCCCTTCTGATATTCACTTTCTGTTACACCATGCCTTGATCTTACACTCTTTTCAAAGTTGCTTCAGTCTGCTGAGCCTTGTAGAGCCACCTATCTGCAAAAAACTCCTCAGATGGAAAGTATTTTGGAGTCCGAGCAGAGATTTAACACAGGTGCGTTTTGTTTTGTTTTTCTTGCCGATGCTTTTGCAACGTAACTACTAGGAAGCAGAAAGGAATCGGAGGAAGGAAATATAGAAAGGAAAGAAGACTCTACGCTCGTCCTACCTCTCTTTTCTGACACCTATTTTATTAGCGCCATCTGTCTGAAGAAAACTTAAGTACAGCAAACAAGTCACTAGAGTGCAGCACGGTCGACGCCGCTAGGCGGAACGAAAAAGCTATTTCTCTAGTGGAAGCGAGAGTACTATCGACTATCGCCAGTCCTTTTCGCGGATGTGACTGTCAGATTTCCCTGGTCAAGAATCCTTAAAGCACCCATGATACTCGACACCGGCCCTCAATAAGATTGACAGTTCATTTATTTTAGTAACCTATCTGAACTGGGGAGGGTTTAGCTACAGATTTTTCGGTTCAGAATCAGGGTTTTCGTTGTAACATTCACCGACAGCTCTACTTATTCCCAGTTCTCTTTTTTAGATGGCTGAGACCGCAGTTTTATGTCCCCTTTGTGAACGTTCAATAGACACCTCAGAATCGTCGGTACTGGCAGAAAAAGGAGCTACGGTGATCAATGAAGCTAGCAAAACGAGAGGTACCAGCATCTTTGGCGAGGCAGGGAACCAAGTCCATGTTGCTTGCAGAAAAACTTTCACAAAAAAAATATACCTGTCGAAAATTGAGAATGAGAGACGACGATCCTTGCAAGAAAAGACGGAAGCAGAAAAAGTGGTGCTCCGATCACGGACTCCAAGTTTCAACTTCCAAGAGTGTTGCTTTTTCTGTACTTCAAGGATAAATCTCAACACTACCCACAGAGAAGGACACGAGTGGTACAAGGTTTAGACTAAAGACTTTGAAGAGAGTATAAAGGCAGTGTGCAAAAGCCGTGATGATGATTGGTCAAATAACGTTTTCCGCCGAATATGTGCGGTGTCAGACCTGCACGCAGTTGACGCCATTTATCACGCAGCCTGTTCTTCTATGTTTCGATTAAATAAGAGCCTTCCAGCCACATTTGTGACAAAAGAACTTTTTGGAATACTCGAAGATACTGAGCCAGATAAAAAACTTCCAAAAAGGGGGAGGCCAGGTCGCAATGAAAGATATCAGGTGTTTTTGAAGCTGGCTACTTTTTTCGAAGAAAATGACGAAGAACAGTATACAGTCAGTGAACTTGTTGTTAAAATGGGAGAGCTTTTGAATGGGACAGACCTTGAACCGTACTCTAACAAGTAATTGAAGAGCAAGCTTCTGGAATATTTCAGTGACCAGCTAGTATTTGCAACTATTGACGGTAAGGCTGACGTGGTGACATTCAAAGAAAAAGCATCAGCGATACTCCAGAATTTTTATTACTTGGACAAAACCGATAACAAAGAGAGTGAGAAAATCAAGCTTATTAGAGCAGCAGCAAAGATTATCAAAAGTGATATCAAAGGACTGCCAGCACAGAAGGAATCATATATGACCGCAAAGCAGATTTCTTCTGGAGAACAGCTGGAAAACTCTCTACCTGATAGCCTAATGGTGTTCTTAGATGAAATATTCGTTGGAACCGATATTTCCTTCAAAGTGCTTGCCATTGGCAATTCCATCATTCAAGCAGCTCGCCCGCGTGCCCTCATTTGTCCATTGCAACTAGGCTTAGCAGTGCAACTGGATCATCATTTCAAGTCCAGATTTCTTATTGACACTTTACACAGCCATGGATTCTGTTCCTCCTATGCTGAAGTCCAGAAATTTAAACGCTGTGCATCAGTCCATGATAAATCTAGCCTTGCAGGAGTTACCTCCGCACATGCTATGCAGCATGTAGCTGATAATGCAGATCACAATGTTTGCACGATGGACGGAAGAAACACTTTCCATGGGATGGCTCTGCTAGCAACAGTCACGGCTCCTCTCATTAACAGCCGATTTCACATTCCGAGAGTTGAAGTTTCATTAGATGAAGTAGCCAAAAAAGGAAAAATTCCCATCTACCCTTACCGCTTAAGTGAGACAGTGCTTTCAAAGGTGCAATATGAGAAGATCCCTGGCAAAAATGTCAACGACCCGTATGCCTCACTCGATCAGCTCTGGTTAGCTACCGGGTTCCTGAATGTCCCAAGGCTGAGCTGGAATGGATTTATGCAGTCAGTTTTCTCTAACCAAATACATCATGAAACGGGAAACCTTCGCAGCAAGGCAAGCGTCTTGTTTTTGCCCATGATTGACCTCCCGTCTAGCAATGAATCCTGCCTTTACTCAGCCTTGGGCTTTGTAGCTCCGCAAGGCAGAACCTACGTATTCACACCCGTTCTCACATTTGACCAGCCGCTCTGGTGGAAGTCTATGAAGATCCTCAAGTCCGACACGACGAATGAGCTGAGTAGTATTGTTCTCAAGTTAGGCGGTTTTCATTTGATGATGAGTTTCGTCGGATGCATAGGACACCTCATGCAAGGTTCTGGTCTGAAAGAGGTTCTGGAATTGGTATACGCTACGTGTCTACTGCTAAGTTCAAATCTGGCTCGGGAACCCAGTAGACCCTTTACGCCTGGGATGGAAACTGCAGGATAACGGAGTTTTTGCACCAATAAGAACAGAACTCCCTGCCGCTCCGTCTCATCAGCTGAAAATTATCAAATGCTCGTGTCGTATTGACGGCTGTGATAGTGAAAAGTGTACCTGTAAGAAAAACGGACTTGAGTGTACTATAGCCTGCCGTACCTGTAAGGGAAGCTCGTACAACAATTCGAAGTTTCAAGAAGAAGAACTTAGTGAAGAAGAATAACAGTTAACTGTGATGATGAAAAATCTAGTTCCTACATTTTGATGATGTGCAATTTTTATATATTTGAAAAATAAGATAAAAGCTTTTCTCTGAACACATTAAGTTAGAACCTACCTTGTCTTATGGTGTTTGGCGCTGAGGTGTTTCGTTATTCCTGTTTATTGTTGTGTATTCTTTTTTTTCTAAGCCATTCGTTTACATAGCCAAATAGACTACAAGAACGACAAACTTATTCCGTAGTAGACCTTGATAAACGCTGGTAAGAGTTTTTTTCCCCGAAGACACAGTTTTTTTCCCCATTTTTTGTTGCTAATAAATATTTTTCTTTTGGTCAGGTAACGAAATGAGTATCAGAAATGAATTCAGAGCCAAAAGTTGATCTAAAAAGATATGTAAAGCATTATAGTTTACGTTTTTAATTTTTTTCCCGGTTTTTGAGAAAATAAATAAAAAAACATTAAAAAAAAAACAATTTCGCATCGAGCTAGAGATTTAGATTTTTGATATGTTCTTAAGCATTTTTTTCCGGTCTGGATGGTGAAGAAACCATTTCTGTACCAATTTTTTCCTGGTCAAAACTTATTTTTCTCCTACTATATGCTCCAACTGACACTATGAGAAATATGATCAATGGGAAAATACTTACACTGGCATGATTGAAAAAAAACCTAAACGTGAGTTCAGTTTAATTTTAAAAGACTGGTATCGTCGTGGTTTTAAATAGTTTTGGGAAGAAGGACCTGTTCTACGCTTTAATTGCTGGAATAATAAAAAAGTTTGGTTTTTACGACATCGATGTAAAGATTCTACTTTGATAAAGAGGCTACTTTGATTATAAATATACAGAATTATGTTTGGTTGTTACAGAAAGTGATTCTTTGAATGAGAATTGTGTGCGTGATATTGCTTCAAATAAGCAAATTGAAACACGTGAACTTTTTAATGTGAATCAGAATGGTATTATTGACTTTACGAAGAGACTCAATAAAAGTGAATTTACAATATATTGTTGAAAATGGGATACTGACTTTGCAGGCTACGATGAATACAAGTTAAGTTCTGACGAGAATCTGCCATTTATCGTTTCTGATGATTAATTATACGTAGAAGAAGAAATCTAAAAAAGGACACATTGTCTTTTACACACAGGTTTTATTAAAAAACAAATTTAAATATATTTTTAAGGCATTTCACTTTTAGTGAACTGAAATTTATCGTGAAATTTAGCTGAACAGTTCTTGTTCAGCTCCCGTGCTGTGAACATCTAACCAAATAAATAGCATTCGTAATTGGATTATATTTGAAGTGTCAAAAAGGATAATTTATTGCGCAACCCAAGTATATTTCATAAGGAATGTAAGTAATCGTAATTCCTGACCTAGATTCAGTGTGAGATTATCTTTTTAGATTTTGAAATCTCATTAATTCAGTGACCTTGAAAGCAATTTCTCGGATTACAAAGCTATAACTCCATTGTGACATCACTGCCTGCTTGATTGGAATGAGTTTTCATTTGGATTGAATTATTTCATTTGGATAATTAGAAGGTGTTTATTGGAAAGTGGGGGACTTAAAAAAGCCCCCCTTGCGGGTAAGTCATGGTTTTTTGACTTTACATTGAGATTTAATTACGCTTGGAACTACGATGGCTGAAAGTGAAAAAATTATTTTGAATCCGTTACTGAATTGTGTTACAAGAGCACTTACAGATGGAATAAAATTGGAGTGTATCGTAAAAGCGTGTGTTGCTTTCTATACACATGACGATTTTATAAAGGAAAAGCGAATCCTTCATACTGAGTTGAATATTAAGAATCGTCTTGTGACCTACTCTAAAGATGAAGACAATATCATTGAAATATGCAAAATTCTAGTTTCAGCTGCGAAAAATAATGTGAGAATACCAAAATTTGTCATCTTTAACCCCTGCTCGGTTCCGGTCATCGTATATGCGGTGAATGCAACAGTTACTGCCAAAGTAAATGAACTCTCTCAGAAGCTTGATTATTTTTTAGCTACCCAGTCCGCTCCAGCCACCAGTATTTTCACAAGCAGTCGTAGTGCACCTGAAACGTCCAAGCCCAGAAACTCTACCTATTCTGTTGTCTTGAAAAATCCCCCCAAGGAACTCAATGACCCAAATGACCAGAAAGCTTTCATAGACACTTTCTGTGAAAATACAAATGACATTAGTGAACTTCGCAAATCTGCAAACGAATGGAAGCTTGTGGTCAGGTCGAAAGCTTCAGCAGCGAAAATGGTTGAGAGAGCGAAATCTTCCAAGCCCGATCTCCAAATTACTGTTCGAGAACCCCTGCACATAGCTGTGCTTCGAAATGTCCCTGAGGATATAAACCGTGAAGGACTAAAAAATCTAATCCCGAATAGTACGAAGACTGAACAGTGCGGAAAATCCCGTTCTTTCAAAGTGTATTTTGACACTTTCAGTGAGCTCCAACAATTTCTGAGTGTTTCGGTGATTATCGGCGTCTACGAGTGTCTACGAGCGTCTACCTGCTGATCCGTTCAAGTTCTTGCCAAGATGATGCTATAACTGTCACAAAATCGGTCATCTCGCTTCCCAGTGTACGGCTGAACTTTTATGCTCTAGATGTGCCTCAAGTGAACATCGTTCTACACGAGATGAACCATGCAGACAGCCGTCATTTTGAGTTGAATGCAAAATCGGCAGTCACACGTGTTACAGTGTAAAATGTCCCTCAAATAGTAATCCACAAAAGAAATGACATCTGAAGCTTCAGCAGTTAAATGTTTATCGTGGAACATTAATGGCTCGTTCGCGAATAAAATTCCGATCTTAGATGTTGTTTTTTAGCAAAATTAAGTTGTCTGTTTACAAGAACATTTCGTCACAAGCCGCAGAAAAAGTATTCTTAGTTTTAATAGTTCAGTATCGGTTTATTCAGTTTCAGCAAAGCAGCTAAGTGGAAAAGGGTGACCCTCCGGTGGTATTGCCACTTTTTTTCGTTCGACTCTAAGATCTAGTGTATTTGAAGTCAATGATAATTTTCTGGTGATTCGTGTTGAGGGCTGTGTTTTTATTAATGTATATTTGCCTACAAATTACCACGATGAGCGTTCGGAGCATGCTTTTACTTTTTCTAGTGATAAACTCGGCCAGTGTATTAACCGTATTAGATTCTTAAACTTTCAATGCATATTAGTTGGCGTCTTCAATTGCGACTTGAATGAACCGCTCTTATCTAGGTCTTTACGTTCTACGTTGTTGCTTAGTATTTTTGGAGACCAGTTTGACCTCAAGTGCAAAGATTTGAATTTTACACACGTACACGCCTCAATGTCCACATCAGATCTCGATCACGTCTTTGCGTCCGCAAATCTCAGGATTTTGCCAGTCAAGGTTGTGCTTGATTTTCAGCCATCTGATCACTTACCAATAAAGTTCTTAGCCAAGATTCCTTGCCACAGCTCAGATACACAAACATAAACAACTTTAAAAACACCTCCTAGGTCTAGATATGATTGGTGTAAAATTAAGCCTGTTTTATTTCAAGAAGAAGCCGTCAGAGTCCTTAGTAAGATCCGTGTCCCTTTCCTTCTTCTCTCTGGATTGACTGCTCTTTCAAGGGAGGAAACACAACTATCAGTTGACTTCTATTGCGCAGAAATTGGCCATGCCCTTCGCTGTGCTGAAAAAGCTGCCGTCCATCTAAGTAGACCCCGTCATCATACCCTTCCTGGCCGGTGTGAAAATCCAGAGTTAGTGGATACCCATTCTAAGTCTAAATTTTGACTTAAACTTTGGGTTTCTTGTGGACGACCCCGTTCGTGGGTAGTCAATTCAATCCGCCTGCTCACAAAAAGAAAATTCGCAAAGGAGCTAAAAGCTCACAGAAAAAAGATGATTGATATCGAATCTACACGGGCCAAAATTAACCCTTCTCTCCTTTGGTGTTTTCTGTCCTCTAAAAGCAATGAGTCTTTATCTGCATCTGCTATCCCTGATTCTGAATGGTACGCATATTACGGGTCAGAATTTTTGCCTCCTGACCCAGCCCTCAACGAAAGATACGAAGCTGAGTTGGACGACTTCTTAGATACTCACCTAAAACCTAAACAATCTTTTGGGATTGACGGGATCAGTGCACTCCATCTAAAAAGTGGTGGGCCCGCTCTCATTAGTCATGTAACCCTCCTGATGCAGATTATCCTCATTCAGGGTATTGTCCCAACCACTTTCTTAATTGGAAACCTTACGCCAGTTCCTAAAAAAGGAAATGTTACCATGCAATGCTCCTCTTTCCGTCCAATCCCGGTTGCTACCTCTCTCTGCATGTTATCTGAACATTTATTCACAGACGAGTTTGAAAAGCATTTTTGCAGTCCACCCAGACAATTTGGCTTCCAAATCGGCATTGATTTTGTTGAAGTGCTCTATGTTGTTGCATTTGTCCTACTTGATGAACACAAATCACGCGAAAGTGTAACGATCGGGGGCTTAGACCTAGAGAGAGCGTTTGATTCATTGATTCATGCGCTTATGTTGCTAAACTCAGCTAAAAGAGGAGTGAACTCAAATATCATCCGGGCTTTCCGCGATCTTTATTCTCGCCTTCGCGTGCGACTCAAGCTCCCTCCCGATAAAGGCCTTCCGCCAGCCCCACGGTCAGCTTTGATACCAGTCCGTAAAGGTGCCCGTCAGGGAGCAGTTTTATCCCCCAATATCTTCAACAACTACATTATTGAACCTCAAGACAGCTGTCCTTCATCATACATTCTCAGTTCCATTGACATCTCCCTAGTATTCTATGCTGACGACACGCTGAATCTCAGCCGGACGCTTAACCGCCTTTCAGAAATATTCTCATGTCTGCAGTCCAACTACGAGAAAGTCGGTCTGTGATTTATCTCCCAAAATTCGAAAGTCTTGCCTTACAGTTGGAAGAATGACCCTCCTACTAATTTCACACTAGGTGAATGCTCAGTAAAACCAGTTGATAAAATATTATATCTGGGGCTGCCAATAGGTTCCTCATTACAGCATACTCGCTCCCTCCTGATCTCACATCTTGAACGGCGAATTTCCAGCTTCTATGCTTTGAACGTTAAATCCACTCTGAGATTTAACCGTCCGCTACTGGCAAGTATTTACAACGCTACCGCTCTGCCACATATATTATATGTAACCCCTTTCTGGAATTTATTGGCAAACCCTGAAAAGTCTAAAATCCGCTCTTTATTTTTCCGTTTTGCAAAGTACCTGCTAAAATTGCCACCTTGGACAAAAAATAGTTTTCTGATTCGGCGCTACAACCTAGCGGACCCAAATCTAGCTGTTGAGACACTTATGAGCCGGCAAAAAACAAATCCAGCAATTCTAAAGCACGAGTGGGCAAGTTTGCTTGTTTAATTTTCCCTCTTGTTTCCCTTTTTTTTTTTCTCCTTTCAAAAGTTGTTGTCTTTGTTGCTATTTTCGAAGAAGTTGTTGTTTCTGTTGTAATCTTTGAGTATGTTAACTTTCTGTTTCCCCTTTTGTACTATTTTGTATACTATTTAAGAAGTTGTTGCTTTTGTTGTTATTATTTTTTTTCTCTTTAGTATATTATCGTTTTGTTTCCTCTTTTCGCATTTTTGTATACTCTGTCATTGTACATTTATTGTATACGACGAGTTTTAAATATATATTATTATATTATATTATTATAGAAATAGAAAAGAGAATTTTCAAATAGAAAGTCGTTCAACTATGGATTGTCGCCATAAATCTTGAGGATTTGACTGTAAATTTTTCCGCGAAATCGTAAAACAAAATATTCTAGCGCATGAAAACCGCAGCTTTTCGTTCAAGTTCTTTATTAATCAATAAAAAATGTTTTGACAAAACTATCAAATTAATAACCCACAGTGAGAATAACTCGTGTTTGGGTTTATATACATTCAGCAATAAATAAATAATACTATCTCCAGATACTGGAATAAAAAGATTGCTCTTCAACCATCCGTACGGTAACAACAAACAAAATCCAAATACAATCATCATAGCCAAATTAATAAAGTGAAATGAAATGAGGAGCATCCACCCCAGAAAATAGATCAAATTAATAATTACTGATTAAGTGATTCATTAATATAATTTTATTATTAACCAACGAATTATTCAAATCTATAAAACTATGAAATTTTTTCCAATTATATATAATACTATGCCTTGGTGAAAAACGGGACCTTTCAGATTTTATTAAAGTCTGATGGACTACACAACTGCCACGGGTTCAATATCCATGCAAAACCTGATTATCATCCTGAAAAAAATTATTATGCAAATAAAAATACTCAGGCAAAAGACCTTAAACGTGTTTAATCACATAAAGAACAGAATGGAAAGAAGAGAAAAGATCCAGTGGAAGGATATTTAAAATTTGATACATTATTATTGTTGACGATTTATCAGGGTAAGAAAACGGGCTAGGCAGGCAATTTTTCAATAGACGCAGAGCTTTATTTTGTTGCCTCTGAAGAGGAAGAATATGAGTTTTAAAAGTATTCAAAAAAAATAATGGGACAGTAATTTATATATGAATGCACTAGAGAATGATAAAGAGACTTTAGGGCAAGAAAAAACGGCAGAACAAATTTCAGAAGATTCATCATTCCAATATTTCTTGCCAGTTTCATTCGAAGATAAATTGCATGGCTTTTAAATGATAAACTTGAATCCAGTATTATCCCGACATATTTAATATCATCAACTCTTTCAGTTTCAATGGGTATGCCTTGAATATTAATCATCATAATTTCCGGTGTGCTTTCCCAGTACGAGAGAAGAGGATGAATTTTATCTTAGTACAATTAATAGTCAATTTGTTTCTCGAAAACCATAAGATAAGCCTCAACAGTGCTGATTCCAACCTAAGCTTCAAGGATCTAGAGTTGGGGCTGCTGACATTGCATGCCGTGTCATCGGCGAATAATATGTTAAGGCCAATATCTTTGATGCTATTACTGATATCATTAACATAGATAAGAAATAGGAGTGGACCCAAAATAGAGCCTTGAGGGAACCCAAGTGACTGAGATTGAGATATTGATGAGGAAGAAGTTTCACCTCCGTCTACATACTGATTTTGGTTTTTTAGGTATGACATTACTAAGTCATTTAGGGGCCTCTTATGCCGCAGTTATCAAGTTTAGTATGCAATATTTTATGGGAAATCGTATCAAATGCCTTTTTAATGTCACTAAAAATTGTAGCAGGAATATCACCTTTGTCGAGGGTGTCATGAACAAACTGAGTCATTGCCATAATAGCATGCTCAGTAGAGTGAGACTTCCGGAACCCAAATTGCATCGGACTAAAAAATTTAGATTTATTAGAAAGCTGACTATACGGTTATATAGGCACTTTTCGAGCAACTTCCCAAAGGAAGACAGGATCGAAATCGGCCGATAGTTTGTTGGGTTCTTCGGGTCTCCTCTTTTACACAAAGAGATAATTCTTGCAAAAGAGGTTGAACACATGAGAAAGCGGGTTTACAATATTTGGTGCTATGCACTTAATCAGATTAATCGATGACCCATCGATGATCCATTCTTTAAAAGGTTTATTGGAAGTAAAAGTTCATCTCGGGTTACAGGAGTAAGAAAAATGGAGCAATTGCGAGACGGGGATAGATATGATTGAAAGTCCTCTCCAATTTCATTATCCAGATGACGGGGCAGGTTGTTTCCAGCAGTTGACGCGGTTTCCTCGCCAATTTTCGCATAGTGTATATTTAATGCATTGATAACTTCCACTTTCCCTGTAGCAAGTTTAGTTCCGTCTTCAGCTGTTAATTCATCAGGAAGATCATGGGTCTTATGCTTTCCTAAGCACTTATTAATTATTTCCCATGTCTTCTTGGGGGTCCCTTCTGCTTCAACAAATGCTTCGGCGAAGTAATGACTTTTTGATGATCTTAAAATTTTTGTTAAATTATTTTTGTTACTGCAAAATTCAGCTAATTTTACTTCGGATAGATGCATTAAGTATGCCTTATATAATAGATTCTTATTTTTTATTGACACCAGCCATCCAGGAGATATCCAAGGCTTAATCGGCTTTAGACTATTTCTTCTTGATATTTGGCGGAGAGGGAAAGCATTATTGAAACAACGTTTAAACTGATTCACAAAAAATTCAGCTGCAAAATCAGGGTCAGAAGACTCTAAACAAGAAGAAAAATCACTTGAAGAAGCAAGAAAACTTTAAGTTTACTTAAGAAGTTTCTATTAGTCATTCTCATTTTTCTTTTACTAGGCCTATTAAACTCTGTAATTAAGTGAAGGTCGGTTACTAGCATCAAATGGTCTGAAAAATCTTCAATAACCAAATCACAAGACTTTAGTTCAAGATTCGTAAACAAATTATCAATAAGGGAAGCAGAATCTTTCTTCATTCTTGTTAGGACTCCATAAGCTGGTAAAAGACCACCGGACAAGCAAACTGATAACAAGTAAGCCCCGTCAGAAGAGATTCCGTGGAAATTACCACTTGAATTATTAGAATTATATAAATCAATATTAAAATCACCCATGATAACTATTTTTGGATACTTTTTCGAAACAATAAGCACAAAATCATGAAGAAGTTCCATGAATTTTGAAGCAGGAGAACTTGGAGGCCGGTAAAAAACACAACACAAAATTTTCATACCATTTACATCTATTTTAACTGCCAAAAATTCAAACGCCATTTCAAGATATAGGTGACCAAATTCACTCACCAGATCTGATTGAATAATTGAAATAATGAAAATTCTACCCCTCCCTGTTTTTTATTAATCCGATCGAAAAAAGTATAATCGTGTTTATTAATAAATGTCTTTGTCGAACCAACGCTTCAGCAAAGGTACACTCTAAACATAAAGTTCCCGTTCGGACAATACTCCTATCCTTAGTACCGTCCAAAAATCACTCGTTTTATTCAAATTATCATAGAGAAGGTCAGAAACATCGGAAATGGAATGTCACAGAAAAATAATTAGACACTATGAATGTCCTCAGCCGGTATCCAGAAATCAAAATCAGAGCTGTATCCTAGCCAGCAAACAAGCAACTGTCGCTTACCCTTGCGAGTACAAGTTTTTAATACCTTTTCAATTTGGTACAATCCACTATTTCCAACTTCTTGAAACTCATAATCATAAAAACTGCCAAGAATCTCGTCATCTTTCATATCACGAAGACGACACGCTATAGGTTAACTGTCCCATATCTTCGACGCTTTAAAAAGTTCAGTGGACCACAAGCAAATACTTTTAAAAAAATATACGATGAACTTCAAGAGGGCTAACATTGGACAAGGATCGATGAGGAAGTTCATTATAAATCAACATGATTTTATATAAATATTAAATAAACGCAGGAATATTTTTCAATGTGCAATGTCTTGAAATTAAAAGTGGAATAGTTTTTATCAAACGTTCAGCCAATGCCACCTTTATAGGTTTATGACTATGATAGAGTACTGCATTACATTTAAATAAAACCCTTTTTACATTTGGGTTAACAAATTCACTTCCGCGATTTGTTTGAATTTTTCTATATGCATCGTGTTCGAAGATGGATTGAAGGGCTTTAGAAACATCATCACCTCTCTATGACTGCAATGAAACTGCATATGCATAGCGACTAAAAACAATTATTGCAAGTAAAACGTACTTGTTAGGTTTATTATGACACCTTTGAATCGTGTCTAGAGTCAAAAGATCTGCCTGTAATATATATACAGGGTAAAAGGGTTTAGTTTTTCGATAGTAATGACCTCTAGTCCTATGATTTCGGTGAAGAGTCTAACTGGGTTCCTTTTGTAAGTACTCTTTTGCTAGCATCTTTTCAATTCCGATAGCTTTAGAAAGTGTATTGGGAGAGTATTTATAATTCATAAGCACCTTTCAAAACTTGATCCATTTTGAAAGCAATTGTGGTGTGAAGCGTCCGCTACTCCCTTGCGTACTAAATGATTTGGAAAGACGCATTCGTTTAATACCCTTACCAGGTCAACTTGGCCAGCAGTGATACATCTCGTGATATTTCTTCAAATTCCAATAATTGTTTTATAACATGTTTATTCCCAATAAGACTTTTGGGAAAATTTGACGACTTTAAAATCTTATATAAATGACTATCAAAGGACTCGAGTGTTCTAAGATTTGCAATCAAATCTGACAATAAATCAGTTAAATTGTAACTCTTGCCCTGGATTGCCCTCGTCAATTTGTTCATTTTCAGCTAGATAAGTCAAAAGTATTTTACTTTGGGTGGGGGAAACATGTCTACAACACTTGTTAATAAATCTTCTTCTTCTTTTTTTCGACTATTTCAAAGTTTCAGAATTTGCAGTACTTTCAGAAGGTTTATCAATGACATTTATTTTGAGTGGTTTTTAGGATAAGGTTCATGTTCGTTGAAAAGTCAAAGGGCATTTTGAAGCAAAATTCAATTTTTCATCATCGGTAATTATTTCATTGTTAATAAATTTATTAAGATTATCGTCAAGTGCTCTTTTGGTGAAAGAGCAAGTTCAATTGGCGTCAATTTATAGGGTTTAGCCATCTAGAGAATAGTGTTTACAAGTCCGGTAATTATTAGCAATAAAAATGAAAATAAGTTGTCACCTGCCCTAAAAAGGCGTCTTTTGCGATTTCCTTTCTTTTTGCTGGCTAGGGCACGTACAATAGATGATGTTTCTTTGTCTGTTGTCCAACACCACCTGACAGTTGAATTTGACCTTACATTAAATTTTAAAAAAAGTTCAGATAAGAGATTAATGAATTCCTTGTCAATACCGAGTTTGAGTATAGCTTTCCTAAGCCGCGGTTTTAAATTGGCTAGGATGTAAAATAAATAGCTATTTTCATGCAGTTTCTTCAGTGCCATGATAGAGACTATTGATTTGTGTTACTTTTCACGGGTAGATATACAGTAATTTCATTAGCGAAAATATCAGTGACTACACAAGACTCTTTGGGCGTGTTTTGATTCAGGTCCAATAAAATGTATCCATAAGGTTTATTAGTAGCTTGATTGTACGCGGAGAGTAAAAATTTTTATTCGCCAGGGTAGATTCATTTGTTTAGATTTATAAGAAAATTCGAATTGCAAACAACTCTATAGATAATATTGTAGGTACAATTCAAAGCAAGCGTTCTCATACATTTACTCTGATGAAAAAGATTATGGAGAACATTAGTTACGGAAATTTTTTCTTGATGTGACTGGACTGTGTTTTCTTCAAAAGATTCAGCTGAATCATCAATAATGAACCATGAGTAGGAAGCAATACTATTAAACACGTCAAGTCCTTGTATGAAATTTATGCTTGGTGCAATACTCTTTATTTTGTCATAGGATTCCTGCCATACACCACAGCAATAATAGATATTTTTCGGGTTTCTAAGAACATTTTATCGCAATTTTGAATTTTTTCGTTAATATTGTTGTTTTGCCCGACATTGACGGTCCACAAAGAAAAGACCTTAATGGATTTTAAATTGATACTTATTCTTCCAATGTCAAAATGCACCTAGCCAAACCTAACCACAATCTGTTGAATAAGTACACCAAAAATAGAATGCATGGTTTTTTTCAATTCAAAAATAAATAATATATACAGTGAAAATGAAAAAATTAAAAATAAACACATGAATATATTTATGATGGCAATGGAACAGCAAGAACATTGGGTGCGGTGACCACTGCGGCAGCCAGAGGCTAGGCCGGAAGTCACCCCTTGGCAGGAGTGGCTACGGGGACGTGGCTCCCCGTGGCCGAAAGGTGCCAGCGGTGGAGTCAGGATCTGTAGTAATACTGGGATGGTAGCAAGTAAAACACTTTACGCAATAAAATAAATAAACAATTAAAAATTACCGCTTTGCGCAACGAAAAAATATAAAATATAAACAAGCAAAAAATCAGTGCTGAGCTGGAGACGGAAAAATGGCCCTCCTTCCCCAGCTATAGGGCTTTCTCTAGACCGAGTTGTCGCCTGTAACTTACAAATTAAACTGAATCTGAAGTAAGTATTGACCACGTAGTAGTACCCTCTCACCGTCCGCGAGCACATAAACTTTGTCCAATGGGGTGGACATGGCATTTTTTCGAATCAAACTGTAAAGTTATTATATTTTAAAGAGCGAAAGGCCGTGACACTCATTCTTGGAGCTAAATTATTCTCTGTACAGTTTCTATAAACACTCATGTTGAAATTTTCCTTTACACAGTTTGACGGCACCCCCTTGCAGGCTTTTTTGGTAGCCTCATTGTGTGTTCCCACGCAGTACACATTCGGACCAGGAAAAACACCATGGAATATCAATTCGCTTCCCACCTCAGATTTTAATTTAAACAATTTATTTGGGGCCTGGCGCTTCACTAGCCTCTGATATGTGGACTCGTCCCAGTTGGTGTAGTCCATTTGGGAGCTAATATAGAAACCATTTTCAAAATTATCTACCAGATGATCTGTTTTAGCTTTCAACAGGAGTGAATCAGTGTCTCCATAATACACTTCAACTTGTCCCTTTCCAAGCTTTTGGAGCTTACGCATATTATAATAAAACTCCAGCAAGAGTTTCTTTGAAATTTCCAAAATGGAACTGCAAGCGGCAATGTTTTTATTTAAAACTACGTTTCTTTTTTCTATATAAGAGGACCCTATTGGAGTCTATGATATTAAACGATGTGAAGTTCTGATCTGCAAAATTAGGGCACATTCTTTTGGATCGGTTACAACGTCACAGCGACTCCAGTTGCGTACACTATCACATATCTTACCAAAGGCCGAATTGAAAATAAGTTTAAGGATCTGTTTTTCGACCTTTGTTTTCGCTTCAGACTGTTTCTTGATAAAATTGCCAACAAACGTCTTTATGTACAGCTTTTGATCAAATTGTAGGGCACTATGAATCTTTGTGACATTGAAACCGTTGACCAGCATCCACCACAAAAAACGTGGTGTACAACAATACTTAGTTTCGGTTGAAGGTCGGCAATATGGTTTTTCTAAGGTGTTGAGTGCATACCCATATTCTCTAAGAATCTTTCCATGAATGAAGTTTTCATGGGGGAAGGGACATTGCTATAAAGGGGCGCCGAATTTCCCATCAATATCATAGGCAGCGCGCTAGCGCTGCTTAAGTAAAGAACGATGTGGGCACAATGTGTTGTTTTTTTGCTCCATACCCGGGCACTTCGAATCGAAGGAGTTGTCGTAGAAAGTTCGAAAAGAGCTCATTCGATTAAAAATTGGAGTGGCTAGTGCCCTTTTTAATAGTCGAAAGTGATTGGAGGGCAACTGGCACCCCACGCCCATCATTCCCCATAACATATCCAATCGAAATTTTGACATAGCCATTATGCTCAGCGTAGTTGATTTCCAGATAGAAAATATCTTTTTGAGGAGGACACTCCCCCACAACCCTCGGGGCAAGGGTTTTAAGTTATTCCCTGGGGGGCATATAAGGTTTTTAATGAAGGTGTTGTCGTAGAAAATTCAAAAAAGGCTCATTCGATTGGAAGTTCAAACGGCTAATGCCCGTTTTAAAAGTCGACAGTGATTGGAGGGCAACTACCCTCCCCCCCTCCCCGCCCATCATTCCCCAATACACATCCAATAAAAATTTTGAGATAGCCATTTTATTCAGCGAAGTTGATTTCTAGATAGAAAATATGTTTATGAGGAGGACACTCCCCTACAACCCTCAGGGCAAGGGTTTCAGATTATGCCCTGGGGGCATATAAGGTTTTTATAGAAGGCATTGTCGTAGAAACTTCAAAAAAGACTTATTCGATTGGAAATTCAAAGGGCTAGTGCCCTTTTTAATAGATAAAGGGATTGGAGGGCAGCTAGCCCCCCTCCAAATCTCATCATTCCCCCAAACACATCCAATCAAAATTTTGAGATAACCATTTTGTTCAGCGTAGTTGTTTTCCAGATAGGAAATATATTTTTGAGGAGGACACTCCCCCACAAACTTCGGGGCAAGGGTTTTAATTTATGGCCTGGGGGCATATAAGGTTTTTATAGAAGGCATTGTCATAGAAACTTCAAAAAAGGCTCATTTCATTTGAAATTCAAAGGGCTAGTGCTTTTTCTAATAGTTGAAAGTGATTGGACGGTACCTAGCCCCCCCTCTCACGCCAACCTTTTCATAGGCAGCGCGCTAGCGCTGCCTACGTAAAGAACGATGTGGGCACAATGTTTTGTTTTTTGTTTTTTTTTCTCCATACCCGGGCACTTACCCGGGAAGGAGTCGTGGTAGGAACTTCTAAAAAGGGCTCACTCGATTAGAAATTGGGGAGGCTAGTCCCCTTTTTACTAGTCGAAAGTGATTGGAGGGCAACTAGCCATACCCCCCCCCACGCCCATCATTCTCCCAAACACGTCCAATCAAAATTTTTAGATAGCCATTTTGTTCAGCGTAGTTGATTTCCAGATAGAATATATGTTTTTGAGGAGGACACTCCCCCACAACCTTCAGGGCAAGGGTTTTAAGTTATGTCCTGGGGCCCTATAAGGTTTTTATAGAAGGCGTTGTCGTAGAAACTTCAAAAAAAAGCTCATTCGATTGGTAATTCAACGGGCTAGTGCCCTTTTTGATAGTTGAAAGTGATTCCATCAATCAAAATTTTGATTGGATTGTTTGGGGTGAATGATGGGCCTGCGGGGGGGCTAGTTGGTCTCTAATCACTTTCGACTATTAAAAAGGACACTAGACATTTGGATTTCCAATCAAATGAGTCTTTTTTGAAGTTTCTACGACAACACTTTCTACAAAAATCTTATATACCCCCGGGGCACAACTTAAAACCCCTGCCCTAAGGGCTGTGGGGGAGTGTCCTCCTCAAAAGAAATTTTCTATTAAATTTTCTATAAAGAAATACGCTGAACAAAATGGCTATCTTAAAATTTTGATTGGATGTGTTTGGGGGAATGATGGTCGTGGGGGGGGGGGCTAGTTGCCCTCCAATCACTTTCGACTATTAAAAAGGGCACTAGCTATTCTAATTTGCAATAGAATGAGCGCTTTTTGAACTTTCTACGACAACTCCTCCGATACGAAGTGCCCGGGTATGAAAAAAAAAACAAAAAAAAAACAACTCATTGTGCCCACATCGTTCTTTACTTAGGTAGCGCTAGCGCGCTGCCTTTGATAATGATGGGAAATCCGGCGCCCCTTCATAACAATGTCCCTTCCCCCATGAAAACTTCCTTCACGGAAAGATCCCCCCATATAGCCCCCGACCCCCCCCCCCCATCCCTCAGCTACCAGAAAAGGTCCCCTCTGCAAACGTCTGTATAGTTTCCAATAACCAATACTATAAGTTAACATGGGGTAAAGTTCATAGCTTTCAGCCCTCCCCCCGGGGACTTCGGGGGATTAATTCATCCTAAAAGACATATTTATCATATATTCGATCATGCTGAACGAAATGGCTATCTAAAAATTTTGATTGGATGTGTTTGGGGGAATGATGGGCGTGGAGGGGGATAGTTGCCCTCCAATCACTTTCGACTATTAAAAAGGGCACTAGCCACTCCAATTTGCAATCGAATGAGCCCTTTTCGAACTTTCTACGACAACTCCTCCGATACGAAGTGCCTGGGTATGAAAAACAAAAACAAATAAACAACACATTGTGCCCACATCGTTCTTCACTTAGGCAGCGCTGGCACGCTGCCTTTGATAATGATGAGAAATCCGGCACCCCTTCATAACAATGTCCCTTTCCCCATTAAAACTTCCTTCATGGAAAGATCCTCCCATATAGCCCCCGACCCCCCCCCCACCCACCCCCACCTACCAGATAAGATCCCCCCTGAAAATGTCTGTATATTTTCCAATAACCAATACTATATGTTAACATGGGGTAAAGTTCATAACTTTCAGCCCTCCCCCCGGGGACTTCGGGGGATTAAGTCATCCTAAAAGACATATTTATCATATATTCGATCATGCTTAACAAAATGGCTATCTCAAAAATTTTGATCAGGTGACTTTGGGGAAAAATGAGCGTAAGAGGGGGCCTAGTTGCCCTCCATTTTTTTGGTCACTTAAAAAGGGCACTACAACTTTTAAATTTCGTTCCAATGAGCCCTCCAACGATATTCTAGGACCACTCGGTCGATACGATCACCCGGAAAAAAAACAAATAAACAAATAAACACGCATCCGTGATCTTTCTTCTGGCAAAAAATACAAAATTCCGCATTTTTGTAGATAGGTGCTTCAAACCTCTACAGTAAGTTTCTCTTATACGCTGAATGTGATGGTGTGATTTTCATTAAGGTTCTATAACTTTTAGGGGGTGTTTCCTCCTTTTTTCTAAAATCAGCCAAATTTTCTCATTTTTTCCCAAATTTTCGCATAACTTTTGATAAGTAAGACTAAACTTGATGAAACTTATATATTTGAAATCAGCATTAAAATCAATTCTTTTTATGTATCTATTGATATCAAAATTCCGTGTTTTAGAGTTTCGGTTGCATTGAGCCGGGTCGCTACTTACTTACAGTTCGTTACCATGAACTGTTTGATTTTCTCAAAATCTAATTTGCTAATGCTATAAATATGTTACTGGGTAATCAATCATTTTTTGCACTATACATAATATTCACATAGTTATGTGAGGAAGCTTGGCCGAGCGGTCTAAGGCGCTGGTATTAGCCACCAGTCTCTTCAGAGGCGGTGGTTTGAAAACCCACCGCTACCAGTAATATTACACTGGGTTATCATTTTTGGCACTACACGTGATATGTTATGTGAGGAAGATTGGCCGAGCAGTCTAAGGCGCTGGTGTTAGCCACCATTCTTTTCGGAGGCGTGGGTTTGAATCCCACCGCTTCCAGTATTTTATACCAAACCAAAAAATTACTTGTTTGAGTCTTAAATTATAATTTTATCTTGGTTACTATGGGCTCCAGTTCTTTCCTTACTGTAACTAACAAAAAATAAAACAAATTTAAAAATTCAATATTTTTCTAGTTTGAATTAAAGATTCAAATTATTGTTCGGATACCCTAAATATTTTTCAGTTTACATAATAACTTTAGTGACCCTGAACTGAGAACAAACCAAATTTTTGTGTTTTCCCCTTTGTTCAAAAATATGGCAAATTTTCTCAGGCTCGTAACTTTTGATTGATATGAGTAAACTTCTTGAATCTTACATATTTAAAATCACTCTAAAAATCTATTGAAATCAAAATTCTGTTTTTGGAGTTTCGGTTACTATTGAGACGATTCGCTCTTACCATACAGTTCGTTACCACGAACTGTTTGATTGCTTAAAAAATTAAATATTTTGAAAAGACTTCAGTATGAAGACATAAAAAATGTAGTTTTCTGTAAAAAGGGATTCTATTTTGAATTTTTTTTTTGTTTTTTAATTCAAAAAGGCACTATAACTTTCAATTTCTGCTTGAATGAGCTCTCTTGAAATATTCTAGGAACACTGGGTTGAAACAATCACTCCTGGTGAAAAAAAAATAAACACGCATCTGTGATCTTTCTTCTGGAGAAAAAATTCAAAATTCCACATTTTACCAGATAAGAGCTTGATACCTTCTACAGTAAGGTTCTCTGATACTCTGAATCTGATGGTGTGATTTTCATTAAGATTCTATGACTAAAACCTAAAATAAACATAAATTAAAATAAATAAGAGTCAAACTAAAAACGAGCAGAAATTAATATGAGTAGGGTTCTAAACCCCAAGCTTTTTAAAAGCCAGAATATAATTTTTACTTTACTGAAAAAAATTCTTTTAAATGTTTTCAGTTTTCTAACTTTAAGAAATCAAAAATCAATTAATATTTTAAGGAATAAATATCAGCATATGGGTATTAAACTGACAATGCAGATTTTTTCTGTAAATTCATTTGAATTTTTTTCAGTCAAGTATAAATTATATTCTGGCTTTTAGAAAGCTTGGGGTTTAGAACCCTACTCATATTAATTTCTGCTTGTTTTGAGTTTGACTCTTATTTAATTTAATTTTTGTTTGTTTTGGGTTTCATTTCTTTATTGATACTAATTTGTGGTAGTTGTATTCTTGGTAGATTATTTGATTCTATTTTGTTTAATTTGGTTTAATGAAGTTCTTTACTCTTTTAAAAACTTATTCTGTTGAAATTTTTTTTTTATTAATTCCTTATCTTTTGTTCACTTGCGACCATATTTTGTCTGTGTTAAAATTCAATTCAATGTTAAAATTCAATTTAAAATCATGTGTCAAGTAGTAAGAACCTAGCAAAAAACAAAACAAATCAAAAAATTAAAATTAAAAGGTATTTTTCTGGTTTTAATTAAAAAGTTAAAATTATTGCTCGGACATCATAAACATTTTTGCAGTTTACATAATAACTATAGCAATCCTGAACTGAGACCTAAAATAAAATAAAATAAAATTGTCAAAAGATAAATGTGTATAAATATTGCTTAATAGAACTTAAAAATATTTCAGTTAGAACTTAGCAAAAAACAAAACTAATTTTTCAGGTACTTTTCTAGTTTTAATTAAAAATTAAAATTATTGCTCGGACACCATGAATATTTGTTCAATTTACATAATAACTTTAGCGATACTGAACTGAAAACTAAAATAAAATAATATTATCTTGTCCGAAGATATACGTGTGTGTATAAATATTGCATTCTTTTATTACGTCTTATATGACGTAATAAGTGAAACTAATTTTAAAATTTTCAGGGTTTTTTCTAGTTCTAATGAAAAAATTTAAATTATTGAACCGACACCATAAAAATTTTTGCAGTTTACATAATAATTTTAGCGATCCTGAACTGAGAACTAAAATAAAGTTATCTTGTCGAAAGATAAACGTGTATAAATTCTCCATTCACTTCTTATGTCTTATATGACGTAAGAAGTGAATCTAGTTTAAAAATTTTCAGCTTGTTTTCTAGTTTTAATAAAAAAATTAAAACTTTGGTTCAGACACCATAAATAATTTTGCAGTTTACATAATAACTTTAGCGATCTTGAACTAAGAATTAAAATAAAATAAAAATTAAACGAAAATAAAGCACAAGAGATAAGTACTTTAGGAGCTGCTCCAAAAAAAATTTGGCTCCAGGAGGCAAGCATAACAGAAAATAAACGAGCTATAGAAAAATGCAGTTTTTCGTAAAAAAATGATTTTGTTTTTGAAATTATTTTTGTTAATTATAAAAGGTTTTTAAATACATCAATTTCCTTTAAAATGAGCCATTACACAGCTTTTTATAATTTTCCAGTGGTCAGCTAGCTGAGGGGAAAAACACTGAAAAACAAACCTGCTGTCGATGCGGAATATCTTGGTTGCAGCCATTTTTCTTGATTTTCCAGGCAATATATTTTCTTGTTTGTCAAGCCAGGGGACGGTAAGTTTCCTATATTAGGGTGCTGGACAATGTGGTTCGAATACTGTACTTTGTTTTTTGATCTGATTCTGGTTTTATAAGTTGTGGACTATTTTATTTTTTACTATTGGGCGCTATCATCTCCTACTAGGCTGCTAGCTACCGCTGCAACCCGGATGGCGTAACTGGTCAATTGAAGAATAAGGAAAACCAAACAAATAATAAAATTTTCAGGTTTTTTTCTGGTTCAAATCAAAAAATGAAAGCTTTTGATCAGACACCATAAATATTTTTTAGTTTGCAGAAAAATAAATTTTTTTTTATTTTCAGGAATTTTTCTAGTTTCAGTTGACAAATAATATTTTTTTCAAGGAATCAGGCAGCTAACCAAGTCCAATATATGCAATGGTATGTTCTTTGAACGATCGTCTTTTAATGTAAATTCCTGAAAATTTTAAATAAAATCAATTTTTTAACTGCAAATTGCAAAAATATTTATGGTGCCTGAGTAATAATTTTAATTTTTTAAGTCAAACCAGAGAAATACCTGACAATTTCAAAATGGGTTTGGTTTTCCTATTGCTTCAAGTGACTCGTTGCGTGATTTTATTTAAATATGATATATTTAAACATGAAATATACCAAAGATTTTTTAAACAAATTAGAAAAAATGTTTAAGGAATTTCGGCTACCCAAAGACAAAGACATGGAACAGTATATAAATGATGCTATTAAAATTTTGAAAGAGGAAGACAATATTGTATTTATAAATGCAAATAATGTGACATTATTCGGTGATATTCATGGACAGTATGATTATCAACAGAAAATGTATAGGAAGGAGTTTGAACAGGGGAATTCTACCTCAAAAGATCATGTCATGGTACAGCTGGGAGACTGTTTGGACAGAGGACCTCAAAATCTGGAGTCGTTTGTGTATGCTCTGGCATGGAAGCTTGTCTATCCAAAAAACATTTATTTAATCCGTGGTAATCACGAATCCCTTTCAATGACCCGAAAATATGGTGCAGAAAAAGAAATAACTATGAAGTACTCAATTGCGATGTATAATCTCTTAATGGAATGTTGTAAGTACATACCTATTGCTGCTGTTGTTAACGGTAAATACTGGTGTGTGCATGGCGGTATTCCCTACTTTCAGAATGATAAACCTCCCAAAATTGAGACCCTGAATGAGGACCGCCAGCTTCGTTTCTGTGAACCGAGATCCATGCCAATAGAAATGCAGAACATTTTATGGTCAGATCCTGTTTCTAATTTTGATGAAAAGCCTGACAGATGTTTTAAAAAAAGCAGTAGAGGAAGTAATATTTATGATTTCACATCATTAGGGACTAAAAAATTCTTGGAAGAAAATAGACTTAAAGAAATAATCCGTGGCCATGAATACTATGAACAAGGCTACAAAATGTTCAAAAACCACGAAAAGGTTACTGTTGTAAGAAGTATTTTTTCATCTCCAAACTATTGTAATAAAGAGAATAATCCTGGGACTGTAATGCAGATTCGTGGGAATTGCAAACAAATTAGCAAATACTCTCCCATTTCTCCTGGAATCGAACTCCCTCCTAGCACCTCGCTATGGGAATTCATTCTACCTCCGGCAATGAAACTATACCTCGAATTTGGTGTAAGAGTTCTTGAATATCGACACCGACTTCCCGAGCTATTTAAAACTCTTGATAAGGACGGCAATGGTGAACTGGACGCAAATGAAATAGTACAGGGACTGAACTTAAAGGGTGATAAAACTGTCGAGAGGATGATCCAGGTCCATGATACAAACGGCGATGGTGTAATAAGTTTAGAGGAACTTAAAAATATGTGCATTAATTTTTCTCGAAAAAGAGAATCAATCTTATTCATGTTTTTCGATGATGATCTAGACGGAAAGATAACAGTTAAAGACCTCGTCAAGAGTGTCAAACGGATCGATTCATCAATCAAGTTACCAAAACATTGGTTTGATAAAGTCAGTGAAGGAACTGATGGAAAAGTCATTGAAGTTCTGGAAGTCCTTGCCCTTCAATCAATACATATGTTAAGTAACAAAGACTACGTTAGGTATAAAGATTTTGATAAAGTGTTTGTACTTTTAGGGTATGATAAAGATTGATTTGTCTATCTAAAATCAAACGTCACAACTATGGTACTATAGTTGATTCACTACAGGTTTATATAGGGAGGTGAGCGTGATCCAGCAAGTACATTATATATGATGCCCTAAAAATACACAGGGCGTCAAATCGATCATTTTAGTTGCTCGGTCTCTATGTATTTGTTAGTTTCAATTGCCCCTCTAAATGACCATGGGAAACTATTTACTGCGGAAATTACAGTTGCCTCGTTAACAAGAAAATGATTTGGGTATTCAAAAGGATGGGGACTTTTATTTATGGGGACTGGGGACAGGGTTTTCAAAAAGGACTTAAAGACTTTTATTTAGTAAAAGCTGTTGCCCTATAGCCTTTTTCTTAAATGTGGACGAGGTCTGTGGCAGAACTTCTGCCGATGTAAAATTGTCCACAAAAACGCGGGACAACCAAACCTACCCAGAATCGGGTTAGCGTAAATCTCCTAATATCAGCTCTTGTAAGGGCTTACTGAAATTTTCGAAGATAGTCAAGAACATTAGCTTTGAGCTAATTATCAAACAGTTCGTGGTAACGAACTGCATACTAAGAGCGACTCGTCTCAATAGTAACCCAAACTCTAAAAAACAGAATTTTGATACCAATAGATACATAAACAGAATTAGATTTTTATGCTGATTTTAATATATAAGTTTCATCAAGTTTAGTCCTACGCATCTAAAGTTACGAGCCTGAAAAAATTTTCCTTATTTTCAAAAAAAGGGGGAAACAAGCCCCACAAGTCATAGAATCTTAATGAAAATCACACTATTAAATTTAGCGTATTAAAACATCTTACTATAAAGGTTTCAAGCTCCTATCTGCAAAAATATAGAATTTTGTATTGTTTGCCAGAAGAAAGATAACGGTTGCCTGTTTATTTGTTTGTTTGTTTTTTCCCCAGGGGTGATCGTATCGATTCAGTGATCCTAGAGTGTTGCGAGAGGGCTCATTCGAACGATTATTAAAAGTTCTAGTGAGTTTTTAATCAAAAACAAAAAAAAACAAAAATTGAATCACTTTTTACAAAAAAACTGCATTTTTGATGTCTATTCATAGTGCAATCTTTTCAAAGATACAGTAAGAGTGACTCGCCAAAAAAGTAACCAAAACTCTAAAAAATGGAATTTTGATACCAATAGATATATCAAAAGAATAAGATTTTATGCTGATTTTAAATATATTAAATTAAAAAAAAAACAAGTTTTTTAACTGAAAATAAGGAACGACGTTAAAACTTAAAACGAACAGAAATTATTCCGTATATGAAAGGGGTTGTCCACTCATCAACGCCTCGCTCTTAACGCAAAAATTTTTTATTGTTTAAAAAAAAATAGAGTTTTGAGAAAGTCAAACTTTAGCATAAAGAGCGAGGCGTTGAGGAGAGGACAACCCCTTTCATATACGGAAGAATTTCTGTTCATTTTAAGTATTAACGTCGTTCCTTACTTTCAGTTAAAAAAAACTTGTTTTTTTATTTAATTTTTGAACATCTTTGAATTAATGCAGGTTTTGCTTTTAGCTCACCATACATGAATAATTAAAACAAAATTTGTATATTAATTTTATTTGGTTAAATGGCGATCTCGAAACTTGCTTAGTTTTATTTACGAACGTTTTTATTAGTAATAAATATACATAATTTACGAATTAACTTACGTAACGAACTTCTATATTCATATATTTTTAATAGTAAAAAGGCCCTAATAACTCCCACGTGACAACACTGCTGCCATCTACAATTTAGTCTAACGCTGACGGGACATAATTTATTCAAGGATTATCGATCCACGAAGGGGAGAGAATTTCTGAGAAATTGATTTGCATAACCGAGGGGAGTGTATTGATCGACGCGAGGGGAATTAATTTGTTGTTTCTAAGGGGAGTTATTGATTCACGAAAGGAGAATTAGAAATGACATCACTTGTTATCTCGGAATTATGCGGGAGTCGAAAGAGATAGAAAATCCATTTTTAAATACGGCTTCTTCGATCTTTAGGTCACAGAGATAAATTAATATTCTATCGAAACCATAATAGTGTAGCTAGGAACACCTATGAGATGAAGAGATTAACGCGAGGAAATGTTTTCCTAGGAATTTCAAATGTGACAGCGCAGGGATGCCAAAACAAAAGGAACACGCAGAAATTACGTTTAGGGATTATTTGGGCGAAACCGTTTTAGAAATTTTAGGGAATTATTTGGGCAAAACCGTTTGAGGCATTTTAGAAGATGATTTTAGAAGATGATTTAGAAGATGATTTGGGGTGAATTCTGTGGTCTTTATAATACATAAGTTCTATTTTAATAGTGTTGTGAGGTCCTCTACCCTAACCCTAAAGGGCCCTCCTACCCCAACCCCAAAGGCCCCCCGGGGCCCCCGAGCCCCCAAAGACCCCCGATCCCCCAAAGGCCCCCAAGGCCCCCAATGCCCCCGGCCCTCCAAGTGCCCCCGGGCCCCCACATTTTTTTAATACTTTTGATTCTATTTGTTTGCATGTCTGGGTTGATGTTTGCAAGTTCAAGAATTTGTCTTTGTTGGTTTGAATGTCTAAAGTGTCTGTCTTTCTCTGTTTGGGTGTGTGATTCTATTTGTTTGCATGTCTGGGTTGATGTTTGCAAGTCCAAGAATTTGTCTTTGATGGTTTGAATGTCTATAGTATCTGTCTTTCTCTGTTTGTTTGTCTGATTCTACTTGTTTGCATGTCCAGGAAGATGTTTGCAAGTCCAAGAACTTGTCTTTGTTCGTTTGTATATCTAAAGTGCCTGTCTTTCTCTGTTTGGGTGTTTGATTCTATTTGTTTGCATGTCTGGGTTGATGTTTGCAAGTCCAAGAATTTGTCTTTGATGGTTTGAATGTCTATAGTATCTGTCTTTCTCTGTTTGTGTGTCTGATTCTACTTGTTTGCATGTCCAAGAAGATGTTTGCAAGTCCAAGAACTTGTCTTTGTTGGTTTGTATATCTAAAGTGCCTGTCTTTCTCTGCTTTTGTGTCTGATTCTATTTGTTTGCATGTCTGGGTTGGTGTTTGCAAGTCCAAGAATTTGTCTTTGTTGGTTTGAATGTCTAAAGTATCTGTCCTTCTCTTTTTGTGTGTCTCATTCTATTTGTTTGCATATCTGGGTTGGTGTTTGCAAGTCCAAGCATTTCTCTTTGTGGGTTTGAATGTCTAAAATGTCTGTCCTTCTCTGTTTGTGTATCTGATTCTATTTGTTTCCAAGTCTTGGTTGGTGTTTGCAAGTCCAAGAATTTGTCTTTGTTGGTTTGAATGTCTAAAGTGCTTGTCATTCTCTGTTTGTGTGTCTGATTCTATTTGTTTGGATGTCTGGGTTGGTGTTTCCATGTCCAAGAATTTGTCTTTGTTGGTTTGAATGTCTAAAGTGCCTGTCTTTCTCTGTTTGTGTGTCTGATTCTATTTGTTGGCATGTCAGGGTTGGTGTTTGGAAGTCCAAGAATTTGTCTTTGTTGGTTTGCATATCTAAAGTGTCTGTCTTTCTCTGTTTCTGTGTCTGAATCTATTTGTTTGTATGTCTGGGATGGTGTTTGCAAGTCCAAGAATTTTTCTTTGTTGGTTTGAATATCTATAGTGACTGTCTTTCACTGTTTGTGTGTTTGATTCTATTTGTTTGCATGTCTGGGTTGGTGTTTGCAAGTCCCAGAATTTTTCTTTGTTGGTTTGAATGTCTAAAGTGCCTGTCTTTCACTGTTTGTGTGTTTGATTCTATTTGTTTGCATGTCTGGGTTGGTGTATGCAAGTCCAAGTATTTGTCTTTGTTGTTTTGAATGTGTAAAGTGCCTGTCATTCTCTGTTTGTGTGTCTGATCGTATTTGTTTGCTTGTCTGGGTTGGTGTTTCCATGTCCAAGAATTTGTCTTTGTTAGTTTGAATGTCTAAAGCGTCTGTCTTTCTCTGTTTGTGTGTCTGATTCTATTTGTTGGCATGTCAGGGTTGGGGTTTGCAAGTCCAAGAATTTGTCTTTGTTGGTGTGTATGTCTAAAGTGTCTGTCTTTCTCTGTTTTTGTGTCTGAATCTATTTGTTTGCATGTCTGAGATGGTGTTTGCAAGTCCAAGAATTTGTCTTTGATGGTTTGTATATCTAAAGTGCCTATCTTTCTCTGTTTGTGTGTCTGATTCTAAAAGTTTGCATGTCTGGGTTGGTTTTTGCAAGTCCAAGAATTTGTCTTTGTTGCTTTGAATGTCTAAAGTGCCTGTCTTTCACTGTTTGTGTATTTGATCCTATTTGTTTGCATGTCAGGATTGGTGTTTGCAAGTCCAAGTATTTGTCTTTGTTGGTTTGAATGTCTAAAGTGTCTATCTTTCTCTGTTTGTGTGTCTGATTCTATTTGTTTGCATGTCTGGGTTAGTGTTTACAAGTCCAAATATTTGTCTTTGTTGGTTTGAATGTCTAAAGTGCCTGTCTTTCACTGTTTGTGTGTTTGATTCTATTTGTTTGCATGTCTGGGTTGGTTTTTGCGAGTCCAAGTATTTGTCTTTGGTGGTTTGAATGTCTAAAGTGTCTGTCTTTCTCTGATTGTGTGTCTGATTCTATTTGTTGACATGTCTTGGTTGATGTTTGCAAGTCCAAGAATTTGTCTTTGTTAGTTTGAATGTCTAAAGCGTCTGTCTTTCTCTGTTTGTGTGTCTGATTCTATTTGTTGGCATGTCAGGGTTGGGGTTTGCAAGTCCAAGAATTTGTCTTTGTTGGTGTGTATATCTAAAGTGTCTGTCTTTCTCTGTTTTTGTGTCTGAATCTATTTGTTTGCATGTCTGGGATGGGGTTTGCAAGTCCAAGAATTTGTCTTTGATGGTTTGAATGTCTAAAGTGCCTGTCTTTCTCTGTTTGTGTGTCTGATTCTAAAAGTTTGCATGTCTGGGTTGGTTTTTGCAAGTCCAAGAATTTGTCTTTGTTGCTTTGAATGTCTAAAGTGCCTGTCTTTCACTGTTTGTGTATTTGATCCTATTTGTTTGCATGTCAGGATTGGTGTTTGCAAGTCCAAGTATTTGTCTTTGTTGGTTTGAATGTCTAAAGTGTCTATCTTTCTCTGTTTTTGTGTCTGATTCTATTTGTTTGCATGTCTGGGTTTGTGTTTTCAAGTCCAAATATTTGTCTTTGTTGGTTTGAATGTCTAAAGTTCCTGTCTTTCACTGTTTGTGTGTTTGATTCTATTTGTTTGCATGTCTGGGTTGGTTTTTGCGAGTCCAAGTATTTGTCTTTAGTGGTTTGAATGTCTAAAGTGTCTGTCTTTCTCTGATTGTGTGTCTGATTCTATTTGTTAACATGTCTTGGTTGATGTTTGCAAGTCCAAGAATTTGTCTTTGTTGGTTTGAATGTCTAAATTTGTCTATCTTTCTCTGTTTGTGTGTTTGATTCTATTTGTTTGTATGTCTGGGCTGGTGTTTGCAAGTCCAAGAATTTTTCTTTGTTGGTTTGAATGTCTGAAGTGTCTGTCTTTCTCTGTTTGGGTGTTTGACTCTATTTGTTTGCAAGTCTGGGTTAGTGTTTGCAAGCCCAAGAATTTGTCTTTGATGGTTTGAATGTCTAAAGTGCCTGTCTTTCTCTGTTTGTGTGTCTGAATCTATTTGTTTGCATGTCTGGGTTTGTTTTTGCAAGTCCAAGAATTTGTCTTTGTTGGTTTGAATGTCTAAAGTGCCTGTCTTTCACTGTTTGTGTATTTGATTCTATTTGTTTGCAAGTCTGGGTCGGTGTTTGCAAGTCCAAGTATTTGTCTTTGTTGGTTTGAATGTCTAAAGTGTCTGTCTTTCTCTGTTTGCGTGTCTGATTCTATTTGTTTGCATGTCAGGCTTGGTGTTTGCAAGTCCAAGTATTTGTCTTTGTTGGTTTGAATGTCTAAAGTGTCTATCTTTCTCTAATTGTGTGTCTGATTCTATTTGTTTGCATGTCTGGGTTGGTGTTCACAAGTCCAAATATTTGTCTTTGTTGGTTTGAATGTCTAAAGTGCCTGTCTTTCACTGTTTTTGTGTTTGATTCTATTTGTTTGCATGTCTGGGTTGGTGTTTGCAAGTCCAAGTATTTGTCTTTGGTGGTTTGAATGTCTAAAGTTTCTGTCTTTATCTGTTTGTGTGTCTGATTCTATTTGTTGTCATGTCTGGGTTGATGTTTGCAAGTCCAAGAATTTGTCTTTGTTGGTTTGAATGTCTAAAGTTGTCTATCTTTCTCTGTTTGTGTGTTTGATTCTATTTGTTTGCATGTCTGGGTTGGTGTTTGCAAGTCCAAGAATTTTTCTTTGTTGATTTGAATGTCTAAAGTGTCTGTCTTTCTCTGTTTGGGTGTTTGACTCTATTTGTTTGCAAGTCTGGGTTGGTGTTTGCAAGCCCAATAATTTTTGTTTGTTGGTTTGAATGTCTAAAGTGTCTGTCTTTATCTGTTTGTGTGTCTGATTCCATTTGTTTGCATGACTGGGTTGGTGTTTGCAAGTCTAAGAAATTATCATTGTTGGTTTGAATGCCTAAAGTGCCTGTGTTTCTCTGTTTGTGTGTCTGATTCTATTTTTTTGTATGTCTGGGTTGATGTTTGCAAGTCCAACTATTTGTCTTTGTTGGTTTGAATGTCTAAAGTATATGTCTTTCTCTGTTTATGTGTCAGATTCTATTTGGTTACATGTCTGGGTTGATGTTTGCAAGTCCAAAAATTTGTCTTTGTTGGTTTGAATGTCTCAAGTCTCCGGATTTCTGTGATTGTGTGTCTGTCATTTTTTGTTTGCTCGTCTGGGTCGGAGTTTGCATATCAATCACTTTTGGTGTTTAGTTTTGAATGCCTGAACTTCCTATTTAGCTCGGTTGGTGTGTCTATTTCTATTTGTTTACATGTCTGGGTTGGTGCTGGCAAGTCCAAGTATTTGTCTTTGTTGGTTTGAATGTCTAAAGTGTTTGTCTTTCTCTGTTTTTGTGTCTGATTCTATTTGTTTGCATGTCTCAGTTGGTGTTTGCAAGTCCAAGTATTTGTCTTTGTTGGTTTGAATGTCTAAAGTGTCTGTGTTTCTATGTTTTTGTGTCAGATTCTATATGTTTGCATGTCTGGGTTGCTGTTTGCAAGTCCAGGAATTTGTCTTTTTTGGTTTGAATGTCTAAAGTGTCTGTCTTTCTCTGTTTGTTTGTATGATTCTATTTTTTTGCATGTCTGGGTTGGTGTTTGCAAGCCCAAGAATTTTTCTTTGTTGGTTTGAATGCCTACAGTGACTGTCTTTCTCTGTTTGTGTGTCTGATTCTATTTGTTGGCATGTCTGGGTTGGTTTTTGCAAGTCCAAGTATTTGTCTTTGTTGGTTTGAATGTCTAAAGTGTCTGTCTTTCTCTGTTTGGGTGTTTGATTCTATTTGTTTGCATGTCTGGGTTGGTGTTTCCAAGTCCAAGAATTCGTCTTTGTTGTTTTGAATGTCTAAAGTGTCTGTCTTTCTCTGTTTGCGTGTTTGATTCTATTTGTTTGCATGTCTGGATTGGAGTTTGCAAGTCCAAGTATTTGTCTTTGTTGGTTTGAATGTCTAAAGTGTCTGTCTTTCTCTGTTTGTGTGTCTGATTCTATTTGTTTGCATGTCTGGGTTAGTGTTTACAAGTCCAAATATTTGTCTTTGTTGGTTTGAATGTCTAAAGTTCATGTCTTTCACTGTTTGTGTGTTTGATTCTATTTGTTTGCATGTCTGGGTTGGTTTTTGCGAGTCCAAGTATTTGTCTTTAGTGGTTTGAATGTCTAAAGTGTCTGTTTTTCTCTGTTTGTGTGTATGATTCTATTTGTTGACATGTCTTGGTTGATGTTTGCAAGTCCAAGAATTTGTCTTTGTTGGTTTGAATGTCTAACTTTGTCTATCTTTCTCTGTTTGTGTGTTTGATTCTATTTGTTTGTATGTCTGGGTTGGTGTTTGCAAGTCCAAGAATTTTTCTTTGTTGGTTTGAATGTCTAAAGTGTCTGTCTTTCTCTGTTTGGGTGTTTGACTCTATTTTTTTGCAAGTCTGGGTTAGTGTTTGCAAGCCCAAGAATTTGTCTTTGATGGTTTGAATGTCTAAAGTGCCTGTCTTTCTCTGTTTGTGTGTCTGATTCTATTTGTTTGCATGTCTGGGTTGGTTTTTGCAAGTCGAAGAATTTGTCTTTGTTGGTTTGAATGTCTAAAGTGCCTGTCTTTCACTGTTTTTGTATTTGATTCTATTTGTTTGCAAGTCTGGGTCGGTGTTTGCAAGTCCAAGTATTTGTCTTTGGTGGTTTGAATGTCTAAAGTGTCTGTCTTTCTCTGTTTGCGTGTCTGATTCTATTTGTTTGCATGTCAGGATTGGTGTTTGCAAGTCCAAGTATTTTTCTTTGTTGGTTTGAATGTCTAAAGTGTCTATCTTTCTCTGTTTGTGTGTCTGATTCTATTTGTTTGCATGTCTGGGTTGGTGTTCACAAGTCCAAATATTTGTCTTTGTTGGTTTGAATGTCTAAAGTGCCTGTCTTTCACTGTTTGTGTGTCTGATTCTATTTGTTTGCATGTCTGGGTTGGTTTTTGCAAGTCCAAGAATTTGTCTTTGTTGGTTTGAATGTCTAAAGTGCCTGTCTTTCACTGTTTGTGTATTTGATTCTATTTGTTTGCAAGTCTGGGTCGGTGTTTGCAAGTCCAAGTATTTGTCTTTGGTGGTTTGAATGTCTAAAGTGTCTGTCTTTCTCTGTTTGCGTGTCTGATTCTATTTGTTTGCATGTCAGGATTGGTGTTTGCAAGTCCAAGTATTTGTCTTTGTTGGTTTGAATGTCTAAAGTGTCTATCTTTCTCTGTTTGTGTGTCTGATTCTATTTGTTTGCATGTCTGGGTTGGTGTTCACAAGTCCAAATATTTGTCTTTGTTGGTTGGAATGTCTAAAGTGCCTGTCTTTCACTGTTTTTGTGTTTGATTCTATTTGTTTGCATGTCTGGGTTGGAGTTTGCAAGTCCAAGTATTTGTCTTTGGTGGTTTGAATGTCTAAAGTGTATGTCTTTCTCTGTTTGTGTGTCTGATTCTATTTGTTGTCATGTCTGGGGTGATGTTTGCAAGTCCAAGAATTTGTCTTTGTTGGTTTGAATGTCTAAAGTTGTCTATCTTTCTCTGTTTGGGTGTTTGATTCTATTTGTTTGCATGTCTGGTTTGGTGTTTCCAAGTCCAAGAATTTGTCTTTGTTGTTTTGAATGACTAAAGTGTCTGTCTTTCTCTGTTTGCGTGTCTGATTCTATTTGTTTGCATGTCAGGATTGGTGTTTGCAAGTCCAAGTATTTGTCTTTGTTGGTTTGAATGTCTAAAGTGTCTATCTTTCTCTGTTTTTGTGTCTGATTCTATTTGTTTGCATGTCTGGGTTAGTGTTTACAAGTCCAACTATTTGTCTTTGTTGGTTTGAATGTCTAAAGTTCCTGTCTTTCACTGTTTGTGTGTTTGATTCTATTTGTTTGCATGTCTGGGTTGGTTTTTGCGAGTCCAAGTATTTGTCTTTGGTGGTTTGAATGTCTAAAGTGTCTGTCTTTCTCTGTTTGTGTGTCTGATTCTATTTGTTGACATGTCTTGGTTGATGTTTGCAAGTCCAAGAATTTGTCTTTGTTGGTTTTAATGTCTAACTTTGTCTATCTTTCTATGTTTGTGTGTTTGATTCTATTTGTTTGTATGTCTGGGTTGGTGTTTGCAAGTCCAAGAATTTTTCTTTGTTGGTTTGAATGTCTAAAGTGACTGTCTTTCTCTGTTTGGGTGTTTGACTCTATTTGTTTGCAAGTCTGGGTTAGTAATTGCAAGCCCAAGAATTTGTCTTTGATGGTTTGAATGTCTAAAGTGCCTGTCTTTCTCTGTTTGTGTGTCTGATTCTATTTGTTTGCATGTCTGGGTTGGTTTTTGCAAGTCGAAGAATTTGTCTTTGTTGGTTTGAATGTCTAAAGTGCCTGTCTTTCACTGTTTGTGTATTTGATTCTATTTGTTTGCAAGTCTGGGTCGGTGTTTGCAAGTCCAAGTATTTGTCTTTGGTGGTTTGAATGTCTAAAGTGTCTGTCTTTCTCTGTTTGAGTGTCTGATTCTATTTGTTTGCATGTCAGGATTGGTGTTTGCAAGTCCAAGTATTTTTCTTTGTTGGTTTGAATGTCTAAAGTGTCTATCTTTCTCTGTTTGTGTGTCTGATTCTATTTGTTTGCATGTCTTGGTTGGTGTTCAGAAGTTCAAATATTTGTCTTTGTTGGTTTGAATGTCTAAAGTGCCTGTCTTTCACTGTTTGTGTGTCTGATTCTATTTGTTTGCATGTCTGGGTTGGTTTTTGCAAGTCCAAGAATTTGTCTTTGTTGGTTTGAATGTCTAAAGTGCCTGTCTTTCACTGTTTGTGTATTTGATTCTATTTGTTTGCAAGTCTGGGTCGGTGTTTGCAAGTCCAAGTATTTGTCTTTGGTGGTTTGAATGTCTAAAGTGTCTGTCTTTCTCTGTTTGTGTGTCTGATTCTATTTGTTTGCATGTCAGGATTGGTGTTTGCAAGTCCAAGTATTTGTCTTTGTTGGTTTGAATGTCTAAAGTGTCTATCTTTCTCTGTTTGTGTGTCTGATTCTATTTGTTTGCATGTCTGGGTTGGTGTTCACAAGTCCAAGTATTTGTCTTTGTTGGTTGGAATGTCTAAAGTGCCTGTCTTTCACTGTTTTTGTGTTTGATTCTATTTGTTTGCATGTCTGGGTTGGTGTTTGCAAGTCCAAGTATTTGTCTTTGGTGGTTTGAATGTCTAAAGTGTCTGTCTTTCTCTGTTTGTGTGTATGATTCTATTTGTTTTCATGTCTGGGTTGATGTTTGCAAGTGCAAGAATTTGTCTTTGTTTGTTTGAATGTCTAAAGTTGTCTGTCTTTCTCTGTTTGGGTGTTTGATTCTATTTGTTTGCATGTCTGGGTTGGTGTTTGCAAGTCCAAGAATTTTTCTTTGTTGATTTGAATGTCTAAAGTATCTGTCTTTCTCTGTTTGTGTGTTTGATTCTATTTGTTTGCAAGTCTGGGTTGGTGTTTGCAAGCCCAATAATTTTTGTTTGTTGGTTTGAATGTCTAAAGTGTCTGTCTTTATCTGTTTGTGTGTCTGATTTCATTTGTTTGCATGTCTGGGTTGGTGTTAGCAAGTCTAAGAAATTATCATTGTTGGTTTGAATGCCTAAAGTGCCTGTGTTTCTCTGTTTGTGTGTCTGATTCTATTTTTTTGTATGTCTGGGTTGATGTTTGCAAGTCCAACTATTTCTCTTTGTTGGTTTGAATGTCTAAAGTGTATTTTATTCTCTGTTTATGTGTCTGATTCTATTTGGTTACATGTCTGGGTTGATGTTTGCAAGCCCAAGAATTTGTCTATGTTGGTTTGAATGTCTAAAGTTTCTGTCTTTCTCTGTTTGTGTGTCTGATTCTATTTGTTTGCATGTCTGGGTTGGTGTTTGCAAGTCCAAGTATTTGTCTTTGTTGGTTTGAATGTCTAAAGTGTCTGTCATTCTCTGTTTGTGTGTCTGATTCTATTTGCTTGCATGTCTGGGTCGGTGCTGGCAAGTCCAAGTATTTGTCTTTGTTGGTTTGAATGTCTAAAGTGTCTGTCTTTCTCTGTTTTTGTGTCTGATTCTATTTGTTTGCATGTCTCAGTTGGTGTTTGCAAGTCCAAGTATTTGACTTTGTTGGTTCGAATGTTTAAAGTGTCTGTCTTTCTCTGTTTTAGTGTCTGATTCTATTTTTTTGCATGTCTGGGTTGGTGTTTGCAAGTCCAAGAATTTGTCTTTGTTGGTTTCAATGTCTAAAGTGTCTGGCTTTATCTGTTTGTGTGTATGATTCTATTTGTTTGCATGTCTGAGTTGGTGTTTGCAAGCCCAAGAATTTGTCTTTGTTGGTTTGAATGCCTACAGTGACTGTCTTTCTCTGTTTGTGTGTCTGATTCTATTTGTTGGCGTGTCTGGGTTGGTTTTTGCAAGTCCAAGAATTTGTCTTTGTTGGTTTGAATGTCTAAAGTGTCTATCTCTCTCTGTTTGTGTGTCTGTTTCTATTTGTTTGCATATCTTGTTTGATTTTTGCTTGTCAAATTATTTGTCTTTGCTGTTATGAATAACTAAAGTGTCTGTCTTTATCTATTTGTGTGTCTGATTCTATTTTTTTGAATGTCTGGGTTGGTTTTTGCAAGTCCAAAAACTTTTCTTTGTTGGTTTGAATGTCTAAAGTTTCTGTCTTTCTCTGTTTGTGTGTCTGATTCCATTTGTTTGCATGTCTGGGTTGATGTTTGCAATTCTAAGAATTTGTATTTGTTGGTTTTAATGTCTAAAGTGCCTGTCTTTCTCTGCTTTTGTGTCTGATTCTATTTGTTTGCATGTCTGGGTTGATGTTTGCAACTCCAAGAATTTTTCTTTATTGGTTTGAATATCTGAAGTGTCTGTCTATCTCTTTATGTGTTTCTGATTCTATTTGTTTGCATGTCTGGGTTGGTGTTTGCAAGTCCAAGAATTTATCATTGTTGGTTTGAATGTCTAAAGTGTCTGTCTTTAACTGTTTGTGTGTTTGAATCTATTTGTTTGCCTGTCTGGGTTGGTGTTTGCAAGTCCAAGAATTTGTCTTTGGTGGTTTGAATGTCTAAAGTGTCTGTCTTTCTCTGTTTGTGTGTCTGATTCTATTTGTTGACATGTCTGGGCTGGTGTTTGCAAGTCCAAGAATTTGTCTTTGTTGGTTTAAATGTTTAAAGTGTCTGTCTTTCTCTGTTTGTGTGTTTGATTGTATATGTTTTCATGTCTGGGTTGATGTTTGCAAGTCCAAGAATTTGTCTTTGTAGGTTTGCATGTCTAAAGTGCATGTCTTTAACTGTTTTTCTATTTGATTCTATCTGTAGTTATATACTGGTTGGTGTTTCCAAGTACAAAGAATTTTTATTTGTTTGGTTTTAATAACTTAAAGTGACTGTATTTATCTGTTTGTGTGTTCGATTCTACTTTTATGCATGTCTGGGTTTGTGTTTGCAAGTCCAAATATTTGTCTTTGTTGGTTTGAATCTCTTAAAGTTCCTGTCTTTCTCTGTTTGTTTGTCTGATTCTATTTTTTTGCTTGTCTGGGTTGATGTTTGCAATTCAAAGAATTTGTCTTTGTTGGTTTGAATGACTAAAGTGTCTATAATTCTCTGTTTGTGTGGCTGATTCTATTTGTTTGTATGTCTGGGATAGTGTTTGCAAGTCCAAGAATTTGTCTTTGTTGGTTTGAATGTCTAAAGTGTCTGTCTTTCACTGTTTGTGTGTTTTATTCTATTTGTTTGCATGTCTGGGTTGGTGTTTGCAAGTCCATGAATTTGTCTTTGGTAGTTTGAATGTCTAAAGTGTCTGTCTTTCTCTGCTTGTGTGTCTGATTCTATTTGTTGACATGTCTGGGCTGGTGTTTGCAAGTCCAAGAATTTGTCTTTGTTGGTTTGAATGTTTAAAGTGTCTGTCTTTCTCTGTTTGTGTGTTTGATTGTATATGTTTTCATGTCTGGGTTGATGTTTTCAAGTCCAAGAATTTGTCTTTGTTGGTTTGAATGACTAAAGTGTCTGTCTTTCTCTGTTTGTGTGTCTGATTCTATTTGTTTGCATGTCTGGGTTGGTTTTTGCAAGTCCAAGTACTTGTCTTTGTTAGTTTGAATGTCTAAAGTTTCTGTCTTTCTCTGTTTGTGTGTCTGATTCTATTTGTTTGCATGTATGGGTTGATTTTTGCAATTCAAAGAATTTGTCTTTGTTGGTTTGAATGTCTAAAGTGTCTGTCTTTATCTGCTTGTGTGTCTGATTCTTTTTGATTGCATGTCTGGGTTGGTTTTTGCAAGTCCAAGAATTTATCTTTATTGGTTTGAATGTCTAAAGTGTCTGGCTTTATCTGTTTGGGTGTATGATTATATTAGTTTGCCTGTATGGGTTGGTGTTTGCAAGTCCATGAATTTGTCTTTGGTGGTTTGAATGTCTAAAGTGTCTGTCTTTCTCTGCTTGTGTGTCTGATTCTATTTGTTGACATGTCTGGGCTGGTGTTTGCAAGTCCAAGAATTTGTCTTTGTTGGTTTGAATGTTTAAAGTGTCTGTCTTTCTCTGTTTGTGTGTTTGATTGTATATGTTTTCATGTCTGGGTTTATGTTTGCAAGTCCAAGAATTTGTCTTTGTTGGTTTGAATGTCTAAAGTGTATGTCTTTCTCTGTTTGTGTGTCTGATTCTATTTAATTGCATGTCTGAGTTGGTGTTTCCAAGTCAAAGTAATGGTCATTGTTGGTTTGAATGTCTAAAGTGTCTGTCTTTTTCTGTTTGTGTGTCTTATTCTTTTTGTTTGCATATCGGAGTAGGTAATTTCAAGTTTAACAATATATTATTCATAGCTGGAATATCTAAAGTGTCTGTCCTTCTCTGTTTGTGTGTGTGATTCTATTTGTTTGCATGTCTGGGTCGGTGTTTGCAAGTCCAAGTATTTGTCTTTGGTAGTTTGAATGTCTAAAGTGTCTGTCTTTCTCTGTTTGTGTGTCTGATTCTATTTGTTTGCATGTCAGGATTGGAGTTTGCAAGTCCAAGTATTTGTCTTTGTTGGTTTGAATGTCTAAAGTGTCTATCTTTCTCTGTTTGTGTGTCTGATTCTATTTGTTTGCATGTCTGGGTTGGTGTTTAAAAGTCCAAATATTTGTCTTTGTTGGTTTGAATGTCTAAAGTGCCTGTCTTTCACTGTTTGTGTGTTTGATTCTATTTGTTTGCATGTCTGGGTTGTTTTTTGCAAGTCCAAGTATTTGTCTTTGGTGGTTTGAATGTCTAAAGTGACTGTCTTTCTCTGTTTGTGTGTCTGATTCTATTTGTTGACATGTCTGGGTTGATGTTTGCAAGTCCAAGAATTTGTCTTTGTTGGTTTGAATGTCTAAAGTTGTCTATCTTTCTCTGTTTGTGTGTTTGATTCTATTTGTTTGCATGGCTGGGTTGGTGTTTGCAAGTCCAAGAATTTTTCTTTGTTGGTTTGAATGTCTAAAGTGTCTGTCTTTCTCTGTTTGGGTGTTTGACTCTATTTGTTTGCAAGTCTGGGTTAGTGTTTGCAAGCCCAAGAATTTGTCTTTGATGGTTTGAATGTCTAAAGTGCCTGTCTTTCTCTGTTTGTGTGTCTGATTCTATTTGTTTGCATGTCTGGGTTGGTTTTTACAAGTCCAAGAATTTGTCTTTGTTTGTTTGAATTTCTAAAGTGCCTGTCTTTCACTGTTTGTGTATTTGATTGTATTTGTTTGCATGTCTGGGTTGGTGTTTGCAAGTCCAAGTATTTGTCTTTGGTGGTTTGAATGTCTAAAGTGTCTGTCTTTCTCTGTTTGTGTGTCTGATTCTATTTGTGTGCATGTCTGGATTGGTGTTTGCAAGTACAAGTATTTGTCTTTGGTGGTTTGAATGTCTAAAGTGTCTATCTTTCTCTGTTTTTGTGTCTGATTCTATTTGTTTGCATGTCTGGGTTGGTGTTTACAAGTCCAAATATTTGTCTTTGTTGGTTTGAATGTCTAAAGTGCCTGTCTTTCACTGTTTGTGTGTTTGATTCTATTTGTTGACATGTCTGTGTTGATGTTTGCAAGTCCAAGAATTTGTCTTTGTTGGTTTGAATGTCTAAAGTGTCTGTCTTTCTCTGTTTGGGTGTTTGAATCTATTTGTTTGCATGTCTGGGCTGGTGTTTGCAAGCCCAAGAATTTTTGTTTTTTGGTTTGAATGTCTAAAGTGTCTGTCTTTCTCTGTTTGTGTGTCTGATTCCATTTGTTTGCATGTCTGGGTTGGTGTTTGCAAGTCTAAGAATTTATCATTGTCGGTTTGAATGCCTAAAGTGCCTGTGTTTTTCTGTTTTTGTGTCTGATTCTATTTTTTTTGCATGTCTGGGTTGATGTTTGCAAGTCCAACTGTTTGTCTTTGTTGGTTTGAATGTCTAAAGTGTATGTCATTCTCTGTTTATGTGTCTGATTCTATTTGGTTACATGTCTGGGTTGATGTTTGCAAGCCCAAGAATTTGTCTATGTTGGTTTGAATGTCTAAAGTGTCTGTCTTTCTCTGTTTGTGTTTCTGTTTCTATTTGTTTGCATGTCTGGGTTGGTGCTGGCAAGTCCAAGTATTTGTCTTTGTTGGTTTGAATGTCTAAAGTGTCTTTCTTTCTCTGTTTGTGTGTCTGATTCTATTTGTTTGCATGTCTGAGTTGGTGTTTGCAACTACAAGTATTTGTCGTTGTTGGTTTGAATGTCTAAAGTGTCTGTCTTTCTCTGTTTGTGTGTCTGATTCTAGTTTTTTGCATGTCTGGGTTGGTGTTTTTAAGCCCAAGAATTTGTCTTTGTTGGTTTGAAGGCCTACAGTGACTGTCTTTCTCTGTTTGTGTGTCTGATTCTATTTGTTGGCTTGTCTGGGCTGGCTTTTGCAAGTCCAAGTATTTGTCTTTGTTGGTTTGAATGTCTAAAGTGTCTGTCTTTCTCTGTTTGTGTGTCTGATTCTATTTGTTTTCATGTCTTGTTTGGTGTTTGCAAGTCCAAGAATTTGTCTTTGTTGGTTTGAATACCTAAAGTGTCTGTCTTTCTCTGTTTGTGTGTCTGATTCTATTTGTTTGCATGTCTGGGTTGGTTTTTGCAAGTCCAAGTATTTGTCTTTGTTGGTTTGAATGTCTAAAGTGTCTGTCTTTCTCTGTTTTTGTCTTCTCTGAATTCTCTGAATTTGTCTATGTTGGTTTGAATGTCTAAAGTGTCTGTCTTTCTCTGTTTGTGTTTCTGTTTCTATTTGTTTGCATGTCTGGGTTGGTGCTGGCAAGTCCAAGTATTTGTCTTTGTTGGTTTGAATGTTTAAAGTGTCTGTCTTTCTCTGTTTGAGTGTCTGATTCTATTTTTTTGCATGTCTCAGTTGGTGTTTGCAAGTCCAAGTATTTGTCGTTGTTGGTTTCAATGTCTAAATTGTCTGTCTTTCTCTGTTTGTGTGTCTGATTCTATTTTTTTGCATGTCTGGGTTTGTGTTTTTAAGCCCAAGAATTTTTCTTTGTTGGTTTGAAGGCCTAAAGTGACTGTCTTTCTCTGTTTGTGTGTCTGATTCTATTTGTTGGCTTGTCTGGGTTGGTTTTTGCAAGTCCAAGTATTTGTCTTTGTTGGTTTGAATGTCTAAAGTGTCTGTCTTTCTCTGTTTGGGTGTTTGATTCTATTTGTTTACATGTCTTGGTTGCTGTTTGCAATTCCAAGAATTCGTCTTTGTTAGTTTGAATAACTAAAGTGTCTGTCCTTCTCTGTTTGTGTGTCTGATTCTGTTTGTTTGAATGTATGGGTTGGTGTTTGCACGTCCAAGAATTTGCCTTTGTCGGTTTGAATGTCTAAAGTTTCTGTCTTTATCTGTGTATGTGTCTGATTCCCTTTGTTTGCATGTCTGGGTTGGTGTTTGCAAGTCTAAGAATTCGTCTTTGTTAGTTTGAATTTCGAAAGTGTCTGTCTTTCTCTGATTGTGTGTCTGATTCTATTTGTTTGCATGTCTGGGTTGGTGTTAGCAAGTCCAAGAATTTTTCTTTTTTGGTTTGAATGTCTGAAGTGTCTGTCTTTCTCTTTATGTGTGTCTGATTCTATTTGTTTGCATGTCTGGGTTGGTGTTAGCAAGTCCAAGAATTTATCTTTGTTGGTTTGAATGTCTATAGTGTCTGTCTTTCACTGTTTGTGTGTTTGATTCTATTTGTTTGTATGTATGGGTTGGTGTTTGCAAGTCCAAGAATTTGTCTTTGTTGCTTTGAATGTCTAAAGTGCCTGTCTTTCACTGTTTGTGTATTTGATCCTATTTGTTTGCATGTCAGGATTGGTGTTTGCAAGTCCAAGTATTTGTCTTTGTTGGTTTGAATGTCTAAAGTGTCTGTCTTTCTCTGTTTTTGTGTCTGATTCTATTTGTTTGCATGTCTGGGTTAGTGTTTGAAAGTCCAAATATTTGTCTTTGTTGGTTTGAATGTCTAAAGTTACTGTCTTTCACTGTTTGTGTGTTTGATTCTATTTGTTTGCATGTCTGGGTTAGTTTTTGCAAGTCCAAGTATTTGTCTTTGGTGGTTTGAATGTCTAAAGTGTCTGTCTTTCTCTGTCTGTGTGTCTCATTCTATTTGTTGACATGTCTTGGTTGATGTTTGCAAGTCCAAGAATTTGTATTTGTTGGTTTGAATGTCTAAATTTGTCTATCTTTCTCTGTTTGTGTGTTTGATTCTATTTGTTTGCATGTCTGGGTTGGTGTTTGAAAGTCCAAGAATTTTTCTTTGTTGGTTTGAATATCTAAAGTGTCTGTCTTTCTTTGTTTGGGTGTTTGACTCTATTGGTTTGGTCTTTGGTCTTTGTTGGTTTAAATGTTTAAAGTGTCGGTCTTTTTCTGTTTGTGTGTTTGATTCTATTTGTTTGCATGTCCGGGTTGGTAATTGCAAGTCCAAGAATTTATATTTGTTTGTTTGTATATTTAAAGTTCATGTCTTTCTCTTCTTGTATGTCTGAATCTATTTTTTGCAGTTCTGGGTTTATTTTGGAAAGTCCGTGTAGATATATTTGTTTGGTTGAAAGTCTAAAGTGTCTGTCTTTCTCTGTTTATGTGTCTGATTCTATCTGTTTGCATATCTGGTTTGGTGTTTGCAAGTCCAAGAATTTTTGTTTGTTGGTTTGAATGTCTAAAGTGTCTGTCTTTCTCTGTTTGTGTGTCTGATTCCATTTGTTTGCATGTCTGGGTTGGTGTTTGCAAGTCTAAGAATTTATCATTGTCGGTTTGAATGCCTAAAGTGCCTGTGTTTCTCTGTTTGTGCGTCTGATTCTATTTTTTTTGTATGTCTGGGTTGATGTTTGCATTTCCAACTATTTGTCTTTGTTGGATTGAATGTCTAAAGTGTATGTCATTCTCTGTTTATGTGTCTGATTCTATTTGGTTACATGTCTGGGTTGATGTTTGCAAGCCCAAGAATTTGTCTATGTTGGTTTGAATGTCTAAAGTGTCTGTCTTTCTTTATTTGTGTGTCTGATTCTATTTGTTTGCATGTCTGGGTTGGTATTTGCAAGTTCAAGTATTTGTCATTGTTGGTTTGAATGTCTAAAGTGTCTGTCTTTCTCTGTTTGTGTTTCTGTTTCTATTTGTTTGCATGTCTGGGTTGGTGCTGGCAAGTCCAAGTATTTGTCTTTGTTGGTTTGAATGTCTAAAGTGTCTGTCTTTCTCTGTTTGTGTGTCTGATTCTATTTGTTTTTATGTCTCAGTTGGTGTTTGCAAGTCCAAGTATTTGTCGTTGTTGGTTTCAATGTCTAAAGTGTCTGTCTTTCTCTGTTTGTGTGTCTGATTCTAGTTTTTTGCATGTCTGGGTTGGTGTTTTTAAGCCCAAGAATTTTTCTTTGTTGGTTTGAAGGCCTAAAGTGACTGTCTTTCTCTGTTTGTGTGTCTGATTCTATTTGTTGGCTTGTCTGGGTTGGTTTTTGCAAGTCCAAGTATTTGTCTTTGTTGGTTTGAATGTCTAAAGTGTCTGTCTTTCTCTGTTTTGGTGTTTGATTCTATTTGTTTGCATGTCTTGTTTGGTGTTTGCAAGTCCAAGAATTTGTCTTTGTTGGTTTGAATACCTAAAGTGTCTGTCTTTCTCTGTTTGTGTGTCTGATTCTATTTGTTTGCATGTCTGGGTTGGTTTTTGCAAGTCCAAGTATTTGTCTTTGTTGGTTTGAATGTCTAAAGTGTCTGTCTTTCTCTGTGTATGTGTCTGATTCCATTTGTTTGCATGTCTGGGTTGATGTTTGCAAGTCTAAGAATTCGTCTTTGTTAGTTTGAATGTCTAAAGTGTCTGTCTTTCTCTGCTTGTGTGTCTGATTCTATTTGTTTGCATGTCTGGATTGGTGTTAGCAAGTCCAAGAATTTTTCTTTATTGGTTTGAATGTCTGAAGTGTCTGTCTTTCTCTGTATGTGTGTCTGATTCTATTTGTTTGCATGTCTGGGTTGGTGTTTGCAAGTCCAAGAATTTATCTTTGTTGGTTTGAATGTCTATAGTGCCTGTCTTTCACTGTTTGTGTGTTTGATTCTATTTGTTTGTATGTCTGGGTTGGTGTTTGCAAGTCCAAGAATTTGTCTTTGTTGGTTTGAATGTCTAAAGTGCCTGTCTTTCACTGTTTGTGTATTTGATCCTATTTGTTTGCATGTCAGGATTGGTGTTTGCAAGTCCAAGTATTTGTCTTTGTTGGTTTGAATGTCTAAAGTGTCTATCTTTCTCTGTTTGTGTGTATGATTCTATTTGTTTGCATGTCTGGGTTGGTGTTTACAAGTCCAAATATTTGTCTTTGTTGGTTTGAATGTCTAAAGTGCCTGTCTTTCACTGTTTGTGTGTTTGATTCTATTTGTTTGCATGTCTGGGTTAGTTTTTGCAAGTCCAAGTATTTGTCTTTGGTGGTTTGAATGTCTAAAGTGTCTGTCTTTCTCTGTCTGTGTGTCTGATTCTATTTGTTGACATGTCTTGGTTGATGTTTGCCAGTCCAAGAATTTGTCTTTGTTGGTTTGAATGTCTAAATTTGTCTATCTTTCTCTGTTTGTGTGTTTGATTCTATTTGTTTGCATGTCTGGGTTGGTGTTTGCAAGTCCAAGAACTTTTCTTTGTTGGTTTGAATATCTAAAGTGTCTGTCTTTCTCTGTTTGGGTGTTTGACTCTATTGGTTTGGTCTTTGGTCTTTGTTGGTTTACATGTTTAAAGTGTCGGTCTTTTTCTGTTTGTGTGTTTGATTGTATTTGTTTTCATGTCTGGGTTGATGTTTGCAAGTCCAAGAATTTGTCTTTGTTGGTTTGAATGTCTAAAGTGCCTATTTTTCTCTGTTTGTGTGTCTGATTCTATTTGTTTGCATTTCTGGGTTGTTGTTTGCAAGTCCAAGAATTTGTCTTTCTTGGGTTGAATATCTAAAGTGTCTTTCTTTCTCTGTTTGTGTGTCTGATTCTATTTGTTTGCATATCTGGTTTGGTGTTTGCAAGTCCAGGAATTTGTCTTTGTTGGTTTGAATGTCTAAAGTGTCTCTCTTTCCCCGTTTGTGTGTCTGATTCTATTTGTTTGCATGTCTGGGTGGATGTTTGCAAGTCCAAGAATTTGTTTTTGTTGGTTTGAATGCCTAAAGTGTGTGTCCTTCTCTGTTTGTGTGTCTGATTCTATTTATTTGCATGTGTGGGTTGGTGTTTTGCAAGTCCAAGTATTTGTCTTTGTTGATTGGTACATCTAAAGTGCCTGTCTTTCTCAGTTTGCATGTCTGATTCTATTTGATTGCATGTCTGGGTTGGTGTTTGCAAGTCCAAGTATATGTCTTTATTGGTTTGTATATCTAAAGTGCCTGTCTTTCTCTTTTTGCATGTCTGATTCTATTTGTTTGCATGTCTGGGTTGGTGTTTGCAAGTCCAAGTATTTGTCTTTGTTGGTTTGTATATCTAAAGTGCCTGTCTTTCTCTGTTTGCATGTCTGATTCTATAAGAATTTGCATGTCTGGGTTGGTGTTTGCAAGTCCAAGGTTAGATTAAGTTAGGTTAGATTAGGTTAGGTTAAGTTAGGTTAGGTTAGCCTACATACACGCGTGTACGTTTTGCTACAGCCGCAAGCATGTATAGTGAGAGAGAAATACAAAGTCGGTCCTGAGGAGATTTCCCGGCGAGTGTGGTTAGGTTAGATTAGGCTAGATTAAGTTAGGTTAGATTAGGTTAGGTTAAGTTAGGCTAGGTTAGCCTACGTACGCGCGTACGTAGGCTAACCTAACATAGGCTAACCTTGGACTTGCAAACACCAACCCAGACATGCAAATTCTTTTAGAATCAGACATGCAAACAGAGAAAGACAGGCACGCTAAATATACAAACCAACAAAGACAAATACTTGGACTTGCAAACACCAACCCAGACATTCAAACAAATAGAATCAGACATGCAAACAGAGAAAGACTGGCACTTAAGATATACAAACCAACAAAGACAGATAATAGGACTTGCAAACACCAACCCAGACATGCAAACAAATAGAATCAGACATGCAAACAGAGAAAGACAGGTACTTAAGATATAAAAACCAACAAAGACAAATACTTGGACTTGCAAACACCAACCCAGACATGCAAACAGATAGAATCAGACTTGCAAACAGAGAAAGATAGGCACTTTAGCTATACAAACCAACAAAGACAAATACTTGGACTTGCAAACGACAACCTAGACATGCAAACTAATAGAATCAGACATTCAAACAGAGAAAGAATGGCACTTTAGATATACAAACCAACAAAGACAAATACTTGGAATTGCAAAACACCAACACAGATATGAAAAAAATTAGAATAAGACAAAAACACGATAAATTACTACACTTTTTTCTTTCATATTAACACTAAGAAATTCTCGTACTTGTAAACACCAGCTAAGAAAAATAAACAAAAAGAAAAAAACAAACCAAAAGGGAACTACAGACATTTAAAACATTCAAACAAACAAAGACAAATTCTTAGACTTGCATAAACCAAACCCAACATGCAAACAAATAGAATCAGACACACAAACAGAAAAAGACAGGCACTTTAGACATTCAAACCATCAAAGACAAATTCTTGGACTTGCAAGCACCACCCCAGACATGCCAACAAATAGAATCAGACACACATACATAGAAAGACAGACACTTAAGACATTCAAACCAACATAGACAATTTCTTGGACTTGCAAACACCAACCCAGATATGCAAACAAATAGAATCAGACACACAAAAAGAGAAGGACAGACCGTTTAGACATTCAAACCATCAAAGACAAATTCTTGGACTTGTAACAACCAACCCAGACATGCAACCAAATAGAATCAGACACAAAAACAGAGAAAGTCAGACACTTTAGACATTCAAAACAACAAAGACAAATTCTTGGACATGCAAACACCAACCCAGACATATAATCAAATAGAATCAGACACAAAAACAGAGAAAGACGGACACTTTAGACATTCAAACCAACAAATACAAAAACTTGGACTTGCAAACACCAACCCAGACATGCAAACAAATAAAATCAGACACACAAACAGAGAATGACAGAACCTTTAGACATTCAAACCAACAAAGACAAATACTTGGACATGCAAACACCAACCCAGACATGCAAACAAATAAAATCAGACACACAAACAGAGAATGACAGAACCTTTAGACATTCAAACCAACAAAGACAAATACTTGGACATGCAAACACCAACCCAGACATGCAAACAAATAGAATCAGACACACAAACAGTTAAAGACAGACACTTTAGACATTCCAACCAAAAAAGACAAATACTTGGACTTGCAAACACCAACCCAGACATGCAAACAAATAGAATCAGACACACAAACAGAGAAAGATAGACACTTTAGACATTCAAACCAACAAAGACAAATTCTTGGACTTGCAAACACCAACCCAACCATGCAAAAAAATAGAATCAGACATACAAACAGAGAAAGACATACACTTTAGACATTCAAACCAACAAAGACAAATTCTTGGACTTGCAAACACCAACCCAGACATGAAAACAAATAGAATCAAACACACAAACAGAGAAAGACAGACACTTTAGACATTCAAACCAACAAAGACAAATTCTTGGACTTGCAAACACCAACCCAGACATGCAAACAAATAGAATCAGACACACAAACAGAGAAAGACAGACACTTTAGACATTCAAACCAATAAAAACAAATTCTCGGACTTGCAAACATCAGCCCAGACGTGCAAACAAATAGAATCAGACACACAAACAGAGAAAGACATACACTTTAGACATTCAAACCAATAACGACAAATAATTGTACTTGCAAACAACAACCCAGACATGCAAACAAATAGAATCAGACACACAACCAGAGAAAGACAGGCACTATAGACATTCAAACCAACAAAGACAAATTCTTTGACTTGCAAACATCAACCCAGACATGCAAACAAATAGAATCAGACACAAAAACATAGAAAGACAGACACTTTAGGCATTCAAACCAACAAAGACAAATTCTTGGACTTTCAAACATCAACCCAGAAATGCAAACAAATAGAATCAGACACCCAAACAGAGAAAGACAGACACTTTAGACATTCAAACCAACAAAGACTAATTCTTGGGCTTGCAAACACCAACCCAAACATGCATACAACTAGAATCAGACACATAAACAGAGAAAGACAGACACTTTAGAAATTCTAAGCAACAAAGACAAATTCTTGGACTTGCAAACACCAACTCAGACATGCAAACAAATATAATCGGACACAAAAATAGAGAAATACATACACTTTATAAAATCAAACCAAAAACGACAAATACTTGGACTTGCAAACACCAACCCAGACATGCAAACAAATAGAATAAGACACACAAAAAGAGAAAGACAGACACTTTAGACATTCAAACCAACAAAGACAAATACTTGGACTTGCAAACACCAACTCAGGCATGCAAACAAATAGAATCAGACACACAAACAGATAAAGACAGAAACTTTAGACAATCAAACAAACAAACACAAATACTTGGACTTGCAAACACCAACCCAGACATGCAAACAAATAGAAACAGACACAAAAACAGAGAAAGACAGACACTTTACATATTCAAACCAACAAAGACAAATACTTCAACTTGCAAACACAAACCAAGACATGCCAACAAATAGAATCAGACACACAAACAGAGAAAGACATACACTTTAGACATTGAAACCAACAAAGACAAATTCTTGGGCTTGCCAACATCAATCAAGACATATAAAAAAATACAATCAGACACACAAACAGTGAAGGTCAGACACTTTAGACATTCAAGCAAACAAAGACAAATGGTTGGTCTTGCAAACATCAACCCAGACATGCAAATAAATAGAATCAGGCACAAAAACAAAGAAAGACAGTCACTTTAGTCATTCAAACCAACAATGACAAATTCTTGGTCTTGCAAACACCAACCCAGACATGAAAACAAATAGAATCAGACACACAAACAGAGAAAGACAGATACTTTAGACATTCAAACCAGCAATGACAAATTCTTGGGCTTGCAAACACCAACCCAGACTTACAAACAAATAGATTCAAACACCCAAACAGAGAAAGAACGACACTTTAGACATTCAAACCAACAAAGACAAATTCTTGGACTTACTAACATCAACCCAGACATGTCAACAAATAGAATCAGACACACAAACAGAGAAAGACAGACACTTTAGACATTCAAACCACCAAAGACAAATACTTGGACTTGCAAATACCAACCCAGACATACAAACAAATAGAATTAAACACACAAACAGTGAAAGACAGGCACTTTAGACATTCAGACCAACATAAACAAATATTTGGACTTGCAAAAACCAACCCAGACATGCAAGCAAATAGAATCAGACACACAAACACAGAAAGACAGACACTTTAGACATTCAAACCAACAAAGACAAATACTTGGACTTGCAAGCACCAATCCTGACATGCAAACAAATAGAATCAGACACACAAAGAGAGAAAGACAGACACTTTAGACATTCAAACCACCAAAGACAAATACTTGGACTTGCAAACACCAACCCAGACATGCAAACAAATAGAATCAAACACACAAACAGTGAAAGACAGGGACTTTAGACATTCAAACCAACAAAGACAAATTCTTGGACTTGCAAAAACCAACCCTGACATGCCAACAAATAGAATCAGACACACAAACAGAGAAAGACAGACACTTTAGACATTCAAACCAACAAAGACAAATTCTTGGACATGGAAACACCAACCCAAACATGCAAACAAATAGAATCAGACACACAAACAGAGAATGACAGGCACTTTAGACATTCCAACCAACAAAGACAAATACTTGGACTTGCAAACACCAACCAAGACATGCAAACAAATAGAATCAAACACACAAACAGTGAAAGACAGGCACTTTAGACATTCAAACCAACAACGACAAATTCTTGGACTTGCAAACACAAACCCAGACATGCAAACAAATAGAATCCGACACACAAACAGAGAAAGACAGGCACTTTAGACATTCAAACAATCACAAATTCTTGAAATTGGTAACACCAGCCCGGACCTTAATACAATTAGAATAAGACACCCATGTAGAGACTGACATATAATTTTTACTTTCAAACCAAAACTGGCAATTACATTGGCTTTCAAACGCAAAAACTCAAAAGACATAACCGAGATTCAAACACAACAACAGAAAAAAACAGGCAAAGTATACAAACAAACCAACAAAGACAAATTCTTGGACATGGAAAAACCAACCCAGACATGCAAACAAATAGAATCAGACACACAAACAGAGAATGACAGTCACTTTAGACATTCAAACCAACAAAGACAAATACTTGGACTTGCAAACACCAACCCAGACATGCAAACAAATAGCATCAGACACACAAACAGAGAAAGACAGACACTTTAGATATACAAACCAACAAAGAAAAATTCTTGGACTTGCAAACACCAGCCCAGACATGCAAACAAATAGAACCAGACACACAAACAGAGAAAGACAGGCACTTTAGACATTCAAACCAACAATGACAAATTCTTGGACATGGAAACACCAACCCAGACATGCAAACAAATAGAATCAAACACACAAACAGTGAAAGACAGGCACTTTAGAAATTCAAACCAACAAAGACAAATTCTTGGACTTGCAAAAACCAACCCAGATATGCAAACAAATAGAATCAGAGACACAAACAGAGAAAGACAGGCACTATAGACATTCAAACCATCAAACACAAATTCTTGGACTTGCAAACACCATCCCAGACATGCAAACAAATAGATATACAAACCAACAAAGGAAAATTCTTGGACTTGTAAACACCAGCCCTGACATGCCAACAAATAGAATCAGACACACAAACAGAGAAAGACAGACACTATAGACATTCAAACCATCAAACACAAATTCTTGGACTTGCAAACACCTACCCAGACATGCAAACAAATAGAATCAGACATGCAAACAGAGAAAGACTGGCACTTAAGATATACAAACCAACAAAGACAGATAATAGGACTTGCAAACACCAACCCAGACATGCAAACAAATAGAATCAGACATGCAAACAGAGAAAGACAGGTACTTTAGATATACAAACCAACAAGGGAAAACACTTGGACTTGCAAACACCAACCCAGACAAGCAAACAAATAGAATCAGACATGCAAACAGAGAAAGATAGGCACTTTAGATATACAAACCAACAAAGACAAATACTTGGACTTGCAAACGACAACCTAGACATGCAAACTAATAGAATCAGACATTCAAACAGAGAAAGAATGGCACTTTAGATATACAAACCAACAAAGACAAATACTTGGACTTGCAAAACACCAACACAGACATGCAAACAAATAGAATCAGACACACAAACAGAGAAAGACAGACACTTTAGACATTCAAACCAACACAAACCAATTCTTGGACTTGCATAAACCAAACCCAACATGCAAAAAAATAGAATCAGACACACAAACAGAAAAAGACAGGCACTTTAGACATTCAAACCATCAAAGACAAATTCTTGGACTTGCAAGCACCACCCCAGACATGCCAACAAATAGAATCAGACACACATACATAGAAAGACAGACACTTAAGACATTCAAACCAACATAGACAATTTCTTGGACTTGCAAACACCAACCCAGATATGCAAACAAATAGAATCAGACACACAAAAAGAGAAGGACAGACCGTTTAGACATTCAAACCATCAAAGACAAATTCTTGGACTTGTAACAACCAACCCAGACATGCAACCAAATGGAATCAGACACATAAACAGAGAAAGACGGAAACTTTATACATTCAAACCAACAAAGACAAATACTTGGACTTGAAAACACCAACCCAGACATGCAAACAAATAAAATCAGACACACAAACAGAGAAAGACAGAACCTTTAGACATTCAAACCAACAAAGACAAATACTTGGACATGCAAACACCAACCCAGACATGCAAACAAATAGAATCAGACACACAAACAGTTAAAGACAGACACTTTAGACATTCCAACCAATAAAGACAAATAGTTGGACTTGCAAACACCAACCCAGACATGCAAACAAATAGAATCAGACACACAAACAGAGAAAGATAGACACTTTAGACATTCAAACCAACAAAGACAAATTCTTGGACTTGCAAACACCAACCCAACCATGCAAAAAAATAGAATCAGACATACAAACATAGAAAGACAGACACTTTAGACATTCAAACCAACAAAGACAAATTCTTGGACTTGCAAACACCAACCCAGACATGCAAACAAACAGAATCAGACACACAAACAGAGAAAGACAGACACTTTAGACATTCAAACCAACAAAGACAAATTCTTGGACTTGCGAACACCAACCCAGACATGAAAACAAATAGAATCAAACACAAAAACAGAGAAGAGACAGACACTTTAGACATTCAAACCAACAAAGACAAATACTTGGACTTTCAAACACCAACACAGACATGCAAACAAATAGAATCATACACACAAACAGTGAAAGACAGACACTTTAGGCATTCAAACCAACAAAGACAAATTCTTGGAATTGCAAACACCAACCCAGACATTCAAACAAATAGAATCAGACACACATACAGAGAAAGACAGACACTTTAGACATTCAAACCAATAAAGACAAATTATTGGACTTGCAAACACCAACCCAGACATGCAAACAAATAGAATCAGACACACAAGCAGAGAAAGACAGGCACTTTAGACATTCAAACCAACAAAGACAAATTCTTAGACTTGCAAACATCCACCCAGATATGCAAACAAATAGAATCAGACACAAAAACATAGAAAGACAGACACTTTAGGCATTCAAACCAACAAAGACAAATTCTTGGACTTTCCAACATCAAATCAGAAATGCAAACAAATAGAATCAGACACCCAAACAGAGAAAGACAGACACTTTAGACATTCAAACCAACAAAGACAAATTCTTGGGCTTGCAAACACCAACCCAAACATGCAAACAAATAGAATCCGACACATAAACAGAGAAAGACAGACACTTTAGAAATTCTAAGCAACAAAGACAAATTCTTGGACTTGCAAACACCAACTCAGACATGCAAACAAATAGAATCAGACACACAAACAGATAAAGACAGACACTTTAGACATTCAAACCAACAATGACAAATACTTGGACTTTCAAACACCAACCCAGACAAGCAAACAAATAGAATCAGACACACAAACAGAGAAAGACAGACACTTTAGACATTCAAACCAATAAAGACCAATACTTGGACTTGCAAACACCAACTCAGACATGCAAACAAATAGAATCAGACACACAAACAGATAAGGACAGACATTTTAGACATTCAAACCAACAAATACAAATACATGGACATGCAAACACCAACCCAGACATGCAAACAAATAGAAACAGACACAAAAACAGAGAAAGACAGACACTTTACATATTCAAACCAACAAAGACAAATACTTCAACTTACAAACACCAACCCAGACATGCAAACAAATAGAATCAGACACACAAACAGAGAAAGACAGACACTTTAGACATTCAAACCAACAAAGACAAATTCTTGGACTTGCAAACACCAACCCATACATGGAACCAAATAGAATCAGACACATAAACAGAGAAAGTCAGACACTTTAGACATTCAAACCAACAAAGACAAATAGTTGGACTTGCAAACATCAACCCAGACATGCAAACAAATAGAATCAGTCACACAAACAGAGAAAGATAGACACTTTAGACATTCAAACCAATAATGACAAATTTTTGGACATGGAAACGCCAACCCAGACATGCAAACAAATAGAATCAGACACACAAACAGATAAAGACAGACACTTTAGACATTCAAACCAACAATGACAAATACTTGGGCTTTCAAACACCAACCCAGACTTACAAACAAATAGATTCAAACACCCAAACAGAGAAAGAACGACACTTTAGACATTCAAACCAACAAAGACAAATTCTTGGACTTGCTAACATCAACCCAGACATGTCAACAAATAGAATCAGACACACAAACAGAGAAAGACAGACACTTTAGACATTCAAACCACCAAAGACAAATACTTGGACTTGCAAATACCAACCCAGACATACAAACAAATAGAATTAAACACACAAACAGTGAAAGACAGGCACTTTAGACATTCAAACCAACATAAACAAATATTTGGACTTGCAAAAACCAACCCAGACATGCAAGCAAATAGAATCAGACACACAAACACAGAAAGACAGACACTTTAGACATTCAAACCAACAAAGACAAATACTTGGACTTGCAAGCACCAATCATGACATGCAAACAAATAGAATCAGACACACAAAGAGAGAAAGACAGACACTTTAGAAATTCAAACCACCAAAGACAAATACTTGGACTTGCAAACACCAACCCAGACATGCAAACAAATAGAATCAAACACACAAACAGTGAAAGACAGGGACTTTAGACATTCAAACCAACAAAGACAAATTCTTGGACTTGCAAAAACCAACCCTGACATGCCAACAAATAGAATCAGACATACAAACAGAGAAAGACAGACACTTTAGACATTCAAACCAACAAAGACAAATTCTTGGACATGGAAACACCAACCCAGACATGCAAACAAATAGAATCAAACACACAAACAGAGAAAGACAGACACTTTAGACATTCCAACCAACAAAGACAAATTCTTGGACTTGCAAACACCAACCCAGACATGCAAACAAATAGAATCAAACACACAAACAGTGAAAGACAGGCACTTTAGACATTCAAACCAACAACGACAAATTCTTGGACTTGCAAACACAAACCCAGACATGCAAACAAATAGAATCCGACACACAAACAGAGAAAGACAGGCACTTTAGACATTCAAACAATGACAAATTCTTGGAAATGGTAACACCAACCCAGACATGCAAACAAATAGAATCAGACACACAAACAGAGAAAGACAGACACTTTAGACATTCAAAACGACAATTACAAATTATTGTACTTGCAAACACAAACCCAGACATGAAAACAAATAGAATCAGACACACAAACAGAGAAAAACAGACACCTTAGACATTCAAACCAACAAAGACAAATTCTTGGACATGGAAAAACCAACCCAGACATGCAAACAAATAGACTCAGACACACAAACAGTGAAAGACATACATTTTAGATATAAAAACCAACAAAGACAAATACTTGGACTTGCAAACACCAACCCAGACATGCAAACAAATAGAATCAGACACACAAACAGAGAAAGACAGACACTTTAGATATTCAAACCAACAAAGACAAATACTTGGACTTGCAAACACCAGCCCAGACATGCAAACAAATAGAACCAGACACACAAACAGAGAAATACAGACACTTTAGACATTCAAACCAACAAAGACAAATTCTTGGACATGGAAACACCAACCCAGACATGCAAACAAATAGAATCAAACACACAAACAGAGAAAGACAGGAACTTTAGAAATTCAAACCAACAAAGACAAATTCTTGGACTTGCAAAAACCAACCCAGATATGCAAACAAATAGAATCAGAGACACAAACAGAGAAAGACAGGCACTATAGACATTCAAACCATCAAACACAAATTCTTGGACTTGCAAACACCATCCCAGACATGCAAACAAATAGATATACAAACCAACAAAGGAAAATTCTTGGACTTGTAAACACCAGCCCTGACATGCCAACAAATAGAATCAGACACACAAACAGAGAAAGACAGACACTTTAGACATTCAAACCAACAAAGACAAATTCTTGGACATGGAAAAACCAACCCAGACATGCAAACAAATATAATCAGACACATAAACAGAGAATGACAGGCACTTTAGACATTTACACCAACAAAGACAAATACTTGGACTTGCAAACACCAACCCAGACATGCAAACAAATATAATCAGACACACAAATAGAGAAAGACAATCACTTTAGATATACAAACCAACAAAGACAAATTCTTGGACTTGCAAACACCAACCCAGACATGCAAACAAATAGAATCAGACACACAAACAGAGAAAGGCAGGCACTTTAGACATTCAAACCAACAATGACAAATTCTTGGACATGGAAACACCAACCCAGACAAGCAAACAAATAGAATCAGACACACAAACAGAGAAAGACAGACACTTTAGACATTCAAACCAACAAAGAAAAATACTTGTACTTGCAAACACCAACACAGACATGCAAAAAAATAGAATCAGACACACAAACAGAGAAAGACAGACACTTTAGACATTCAAACCAACAAATACAAATTCTTGGACTTGCAAACACCAACCCAGACATGCAAACAAATAGAATCAGACACACAAGCAGAGAAAGACAGGCACTTTAGATATACAAACCAACAAAGACAAATTCTTGGACTTGCAAACATCAACCCTGACATGCAAACAAGTAGAATCAGACACACAAACAGAGAAAGACAGACACTATAGACATTCAAACCAACAAAGACAAATTCTTGGACTTGCAAACATCAACCCAGACATGCAAACAAATAGAATCAAACACCCAAACAGAGAAAGACAGACACTATAGACATTCAAACCAACAAAGACAAATTCTTGAACTTGCAAACATCAACCCAGACGTACAAACAAAATAGAATCGAAAGTATTAAAAAAATGTGGGGGCCCGGGGGCACTTGGGGGGCCGGAGGCATTGGGGGCCCTTTGGGGGCTCGGGGGCCTTTGGGGGTTCGGGGGGCCCCGGGGGAGGGGGGAGGGGGCCCTTTGGGGTGGGGGTAGGAGGGCTCTTTGGGGTTGGGGTAGAGGACCTCACAACACTGTTCAAATAGAACTTGTGTATTATAACGACCACAGAGTTTCACCCCAAATCATCTTCTAAATCATCTTCTAAAATCATCTTCTAAAATGCCTCAAACGGTTTTGCCCAAATAATTCCCTAAAATTTCTAAAACAATTTCGCCCAAATAATCCCCAAACGTAATTTCTGCGTGTTCCTTTTGTTTTGGCATCCCTGCGCTGTCACATTTGAAATTCCTAGAACATTTCCTCGCGTTAATCTCTTCATCTCATAGGTGTTCTTAGCCACACTATTATGGTTTTGATAGAATATTAATTTATCTCTGTGACCTAAAGATCAAAGAAGCCGTATTTAAAAAATAGAATATTAATTTATCTCTTTAGACTCCCACATAATTCCTAGGAAACAAGTGATGTCATTTCTAACCTAACCTAACCTAGATCAATACATTCCCCCACCGATTATGTAAATCAAGTTACTTTTGTTTTGGCATCCCTGCGCTGTCACATTTGAAATTCCTAGGAAACCATTTCCCGCGTTAATCTCTTCATCTCATAGATGTTCCTAGCTACACTATTATGGTTTCGATAGAATATTAATTTTTTTCTGAGATCTAAAGATCGAAGAAGCCGTATTTAAAAATATAATTTCTATCTCTTTTAACACCCGCATAATTCCAAGATAACAAGTGATGTCATTTCTAACTCTCCTTTTTTGAATCAATAATTCCCCTTAGAAACAACAAATTAATACCTCTCGAGTCCTAGATCAATACATTCCCCTCGATTATGCAAATCAATTTCTCAGAAATTCTCTCCCCTTCGTGGATCGATAATCCTTGAATAAATTATGTCCCGTCAGCGTTAGACTCAATTGTAGATGGCAGCAGTGGTGTCGCGTGGGAGTTATTATGGCCCTTCTACTTTTAATACGTACATTAGGGAGCTTGCTCCCTAGTCAATACCTCGCTCTTTAAGCTAAAGTTCGAATTTCGCTCCATTTCTTTAAAAATGACCCCTTAATCACAAAGGCCGTTATTTAGAATAAATAGCTCATATGAAAGTACAAAAAATTCTTTGGCTTAAAGAGTGAGGCATTGATTAGGGGGTGAACCCAATCATATACGTAATATTTTCTGTTCGTTTTAAGTTTTGATGTTGCTCCTTATTTTCAGTTGGAAAACTTGTTTTTTTATATTTAATTTCTGATCTTTTTTTAAATAATGCTGGGAAATCCGGCACCCACTTCATAGCAATGACCCTTCCCCCCTCAAAGCTTTCTTCACGGAAAGATTCCCCACATAACCCCCGACCGACCCATCCCCCTACTACCAGAAAAAATCCCCCCTGAAAACGTCTGTATACTTTCCAATAACCAATACTATAGGTTAACATTGGGTAAAGTTCATAACTTTCAGCCCTCCTCCCGGGGACTTCGGGATGTTAAGTCATCCTAAAGGACATGGTTATCATATTTTCAACCATGCTGAACAAAATGGCTATCTCAAAATTTGATCAGGTGACTTTGGGAAAAAATGAGCGTGGGAGGGGGCCTAGTTGCCCTCCATTTTTGGGTCACTTAAAAAGGGCACTAGAAATGTTAATTCCGTTCCATTGAGTCCTCTCACGATATTCTAGGACCAATGGGTCGATACGATCACCCCTGGGAAAAAAAAAGAAAAAAAAACAACAACAAAAAAACACGCATCCGTGATCTTTCTTCTGGCAAAAAATGCAAATTTCCACATTTTTGTACATAGGAGCTTGAAACCTCTACAGTAGGGTTCTCTGATACGCTAAATATGATGGTCTGATTTTTATGGTTCATTAAGTTTTGATTCATTAAGGTTCTATAGTTTTTACGGGGTCTTTCTCTCTTTTTTTGAAAATCAGCAACATTTTCTCAGGCGTTTAACTTTTGATGGGTAGGATTAAACTTGATGAAAGTTATATATTTGAAATCAGCATTAAAATCGGATTCTTTTGATGTATCTATTGGTATCCCGTTTTCTAGAGTTTCGGTTTCCATTGTGCCGGGTCGCTCCTTACTTACAGTTCGTTACCACGAACTGTTTGATAAGTTTTATCAAGTTTAGTGTTAACCATCAAAAGTTACGAGCCTTAGGAAATTTGCCTTATTTTAGAAAAAGGGAAAAACAACCCCTAAAAATCATAGAATTTTAAGGAAAATTCCACCATCAGATTCTGCATACGAAAAAAACCTTAAAATAGAGGTTTCAAGCTCCTATCTACAAAATGTGGAATTTTGTATTTTTTGCAAAAGGAAATATCACGGAAGCATGTTCATTTGTTGTTTTTTTTTGTTTCATAGGCAAAGAAATTTGTTGTCAAAATGAATATTTTTTAAGACCAGGGCACTTTGTATTGAAGGAGTTGTAGAAACTTCAAATAGGGCTCATTCTATTGGAAATTGAAAGGGCTAGTTCCCTTTTGAATATTCAAAAGTGATTGGAGGGCAACTAACCCAACTTCCATGCCCAGCACTTGAGTTTGAGTTTGACCGAGTCAAACTCAAAACGAGCAGATATTAACATAAGTTGGGCGCAAAACCCCTACGCCTTCCCAAAGCCAGAACAAAATAAATGTTAAAATTATTTGATTTATTAAAGTTATAAAAGTAAAAACATTTACATTTTTTTCAGTTGTGTGCAAATTCTGTTCTGGCATTGGGAAGGCACACGGGTTTTGTGCCCAACTTAAATTAATATCTGCTGATTTCTAATTTAAATTAGATATTTATTGTAATTTCTGTTCGTTCTGGGTATCATTTATTTATCGATGCTGATTTGTGGTAGTTTAGCGCTTGGTAGATTATTGGATTTTATTTTTGCTCATTTTTGGTTTAATGGAGTTCTTTACTTTTCTTTGAAAAATTTATTTTGTGGAAAAAGTTTTTAAAATCAATTTCTGTTCGTTCTATATTGACACAGTCTTTTCACGGAAAATTAAAATAATACTTTAAATCTTTTCGTTTTTTAAGACTTTATAGTTTGGTCTGCTATTTGTATGCTGGAGAAAAATTATCAGCAATTTTTAACAACATTCACCCTTTTAAAAATCTGGACACAAATAGTACTGTTTAATTTAGTTTTTTTACCTCCTCTAGTTGACCTGAAATGGAACACTTGATACCATTCGCAAAAAAAAATCTGTTTACTCTCTTTGATAGCAGTAGAAAGGGGGTTGCTACTCCCAGGACTCACCCCTGCTGCCACCTACAACTTTTTTTTAACACCAAATTTGGGCATAGAGTCATTAGGGAGAAAACGTGGTTAATGGGGTCAATGACCTAAATTTCCAAGGTCGATGTTGTTGTTGTTGTTGTTTTGGCCATGTGCATAGAGTCATTAGGGAGAACACGTGGTTAATGGGGTCAATGACCTAAATTTCCAAGGTCGATGTTGTTGATGTTGTTGTTTTGGCCATGTGCATAGAGTCATTAGGGAGAACACGTGGTTAATTGAAGCGATTGGGAATTTGGAACACCTGTGCTGTCAATCATTAATCAAATTGTTTCCGGGCAAAGTTTAATAATGTCTGACAGGTACTGTAAATCATTAATCAAATTGTTTCCAGGCGAAGTTTAATAATGTCTGACAGGTGATGTCAAGATTGATTGATATGTCACGAAATGGGAATTAATTTATTGTTTCTAAGGGGAATTATTGATTCAAGAAAGGGGAATTAATTTGATATTTCTAAGGGGAAGGTGGGGAAGAGATATATTGATTGCGTAATCGAAGGGAGAGAATTCCCGAGAAATTGATTAAATAATCGGTAGAACCCTATAAGGAGATCGTGACGGGAATCCATTTATGGGCATAGAATGACGTAATCAACTAGGACAAATGGATTTCTGAGAAATTAATTACATAATCGGTAGAACCCTATCAGAAGGTCATGACGGGAATCCATTTATGGGCATAGAATGACGTAATCAACTATGACAAATGGATTTCTGAGAAATTGATTACATAATCGGTAGAACCCTATCAGAAGGTCATGACGGGAATTCATTTATGGGCATACAATGACGTAATCGACTAAGACAAGCAAGTTACTTTCTTAATGTCCCTCCTATACCCATTTTGCAACTTGAAGTACTTATCTGTTTCATCCACAACTCTACTTTACAGCTTTTTGGTTATCTCAACACCAAGAAATACTTTTCAAAGACCATTTCAGAGCAAGTTCCTTTCTTAATATCTCTCCTAAACCCATTTTCCAACTTGAAGTACTTATCTATTTCACCCACAACTATACTTTACAGATTTTTTGATACCTCAACATCAAGAAATAGTTTTCAAAGACCATTTCAGAGCAAGTTACTTTCTTAATGTCCCTCCTAAACCCATTTTCCAACTTGAAGCGCTTACCTTTTTCACCCACAACTATACTTTAACGCTTTTCTGATACTGTAACACAAACAAATTTTTTTCAAAGCCCATTTCAGAGCAAATTACATTCTCAATGTCCCTCCTAAACCCATTTTCCAATTTGAAGTAATTATCTGTTTAATTAACAGCTATACTTCACAGCTTTCTGGATACATAAACACCAAGAAATACTTTTCAAAGACCATTTCAGAGCAAGTTACTTTTTTAATGTCCCTCCTAAACCCATTTTGCAACTTGAAGTACTTATCTTTTTCGCCAACAACTATACTTTACAGCTTTTTGGATACCTCAACACCAAGAAATACTTTTCAAAGACCATTTCAGAGCAAGTTACTTTCTTAATGTCCCTCCTAAACCCATCTTCCAACTTGAAGTACTTATCTTTTTCACCCACAACTATACTTTACAGCTTTTTGGATACCTCAACACCAAGAAATACATTTCAAAGACCATTTCAGAGCAAGGTACTTTCTTAATATTCCTCCTAAACTCATTTTCGAACTTGAAGTACCTATCTTTTTCATCCACAAATATACTTTACAGCTTTCAGTATACCTCAACACCAAGACATACTTTTCAAAGACCATTTCAGAGCAAGTTACTTTCTTAATGTCCCTCCTAAACCCATTTACAAAATTGAAGTACTTATCTTTTTCACACACAAATATACTTTACAGCTTTTTGGAGACCTCAACACCAAGAAATACCTTTCAAAGACCATTTCAGAGCAAGTTACTTTCTTAATGTCACTCCTAAACCCATTTTCCAACTTGAAGTACTTATCTTTATCACTCATAACTATAATTTACAGCTTTTTGAGTTTCACAACACCAATAAATACTTTTAAAGTTTCCTTTCTAATCAACCTACTTATTTAACGTTTTGCCTTAGCTCATTTTCCATCTTCTATTACTTACCTTCTTCAAGCACAACTATAGTTTAAAGCTTTTTGTAACACACAACTTCAATAAATAGATATAAAGGGCCATTTCAGATCACGTTACTTTCTTAATGTCCGTCATAAACACATTTTCCAACTTTAAGTACTAATATTTTTAACCCATGACTATTCTTTAAAGCTTTTTGGTTAACTCAACACCAAGGAATACTTTTCAAAATACATTTTAGAACAAGGTACATTATTAAGATCCATCCTAAGCACATTTTGCAACTTGAAGTACTTATCTATGTTACCCCAAACTATACTTTACAGACTTTTGGATACCTCAACACAAAGAAATAACAATAAAAGACCATTTCAGAGCAAGTTACTTTCTTAATGTACCTCCTAAACTCATTTTCCAACTTGAAGTACTTATCTTTTTCACTCACAACTATACTTTACAGCTTTTTGGGTGTCCCAACACCAAGAAATACTTTTCAAAGACCATTTCAGAGCAAGTTACTTTCTTAATGTTCCTCCTAAACCCATTTTGCAACTTGAAGTACTTATCTTTTTCACCCACAACTATACTTTACAGCTTTTTGGATACCTCAACAAAGACCATTTCAGAGCAAGTTACTTTCTTAATGTCCCTCCTAAACCCCTTTTGCAACTTGAAGTACTTATCTTTTTTACACACAACTATACTTTACAGATGTTTGGATACCTCAACACACAGAAATACTTTTCAAAGACTAATTCAGAGCAAGTTACTTTCTTAATGTCCCTCCTAAGCAAAAGTTCCGTCATGCAGTACTTATATTTTTCACTATCAACAATAAATTACAGCTTTTTTGATACCGCAACACCAAGAAATACTTTTCAATGACCATTTCAGAGCAAGTTACTTTCTTAATGTCCCTCCTAAACCCATTTTCCAACTTGAAGTACTTATCTTTTTCTCCCCCAACTATACTTTACAGCTTTTTTGATACCTCAACACAAAGAAATACTTTTCGAACACTGTGTGAGAGAAAGTAAATTTCTTAATGTCACTCCTAAGGACATTTTCCAATTTCATTGACTGACCTTTTTTACTCAAACCTACAATTAACAACTAATCGCAGACCTCATCGCCCTAAAATACCTTTCAAAGACCATTTCAGAGCAATTTACTTTCTTAATGTCACTCCTAAACACATATTCAAACTTGAAGTACATATCTTTTTCACTCACAACTATACTTTACAGCATTTTGTTTTACACAACACCAAGAAATACCTTTCAAAGACCATTTCAGAGCAAGTTACTTTCTTAATGTTCCTCCTAAACCCATTTTCCAACTTGAAGTACTTACCTTTTTCACCCACAACTATACTTTACAGCTTTTTGGATATCTCAACATCAAGAAATACTTTTCAAAAGCCATTTCAGAGCAAGTTACTTTCTTAATGTCCCTCTTAAACCCATTTTCCAACTTGAAGTACTTATCTTTTTCACCCAAAACTATACTTTACAGCATTTTGGTTACCTCAACACCAAGAAATACCTTTCAAAATGCATTTCAGAGCAAGTTACTTTCTTAATGTCCGTCTTAAACCCATTTTCCAACTTGAAGTACTTATCTTTTTCATCCACAACTATACTTTACAGCTTTTTGGATACCTAAAAACCAAGAAATACCTTTCAAAGACCATTTCAGTGCAACTTACTTTCTTAATGTCCCTCCTAATCCCATTTTCCAACTTGAAGTACTTATCTTTTTCACCAATAACTATACTTTATAGCTTTTTGGGTGTCCCAATACCAAGAAATACTTTTCCAAGACCCTTTCAGAGCAAGTTACTTTCTTAATGTTCCACCTAAGCCCATTTTGAAACTTGAAGTACTTATCTTTTTCACCCACAACTGCACTTTACAGCTTTTGGATACCTCAACACCAAGAAATACTTTTCAAAGACCATTTCAGAGCAAGTTACTTTCTTAATGTCCCTCCTAAACCCATTTTCCAACTTGAAGTACTTATCTTTTTCACCCAACACTATACTTTACAGCTTTTTGGATACCTCAACACCAAGAAATACCTTTCAAAGACCATTTCAGAGCAAGTTACTTTCTTAACGTCCCTCCTAAACTCATTTTGCAACTTGAAGCACTTATCTTTTTCCCCCACAACTATACTTTACAGCTTTTTGGGTGTCCCAACACCAAGAAATACTTTTCAAAGACCATTTCAGAGCAAGATACTTTCTTAATGTTCCTCCTAAACCCATTTTGCAACTTGAAGTACTTATCTTTTTCACCCACAACTACACTTTACAGCTTTTGGATACCTCAACACCAAGAAATACTTTTCAAAGACCATTTCAGAGCAAGATACTTTCTTAATGTCACTCCTAAACCCATTTTCCAACTAGAATTACTTAACTATGTCACACACCACGGGTCACGAAATCATCGTTTATACGAAAACACCAAGAAATACATTTCAAAGACAATTTCAGAGCAACTTACTTTCTTAAGATCAATTCGCAACCCATTTTAAAACTTGAAGTAATTATATTTTTCCCACGAAACTATACTTTACAGCTTTTTGAGTGTCTCAACACCAAGAAAAATTTTCAAAGACCATTTCAGAGCAAGTTACTTTCTTAATGTTCCTCCTAAACCCATTTTGCAACTTGAAGCACTTATCTTTTTCACCCACAACTATACTTTACAGCTTTTTGGATACCTCAACACCAAGAAATACTTTTCAAATACCATTTCAGAGCAAGTTACTTTCTTAATGTCCCTCATAAGCCCATTTTCCAACTTGAAGTACTTATCTTTTTCACCACAACTATACTTTACAGCTTTTTGAATGCTCCAACACCAAGAAATACTTTTCAAAGACCATTTCAGAACAAGTTCTTTTCTTAATATGCTTCTTAAACCAATTTTACAAATTCTAAATTTTTCCATAGTAGATAGAAAAAGCTATATCATAGCTGTGAATATTTTGTCGAAAGATAAGCAGTTCTATTTCAATTTTAAATTTTTTCAATGAAGGGAAGAAAAGTTCAAGTCCTCTTCTGAGTTTTCTCAATGAAAAAGAAATTAGTTTTTATTCAATTCTATTTTTCCAAATAATATAAAAAATTTCCACTTTAGTTCAGATTTTTGTCAAAGGGATGGAAAATTTAAAATACTCTTCCAAATTTTCTCAATGAAGTGAAGAAAAGTTCAAGTTCTCTTCTGAACTTTAACAAAGAACACACTTCAATTCTAATTTCTCCAGAGAAAACAAAAATCTTCCACTTCAGTTCTTTATTTCACAAAGACTTAAGGAAATTTAAAGTTCAATTCTAATTTTTCGATGGAAGATAGAAAAAGTAATCCCCAACCCGAAGGACCCCCCCGGTCCCGAAAGGGCCCCGGCCCCCCGGTCCCCACAATGCCCACCAAAGGACACCGAACCCAAAGGCCCCCCAAGGCCCCCCCACACACCCAAAAGACCAACAAACAAAAATTTCTCTTAGAAATAATATTTTTCATCAATGATAACACTTTTTCTGTTCGAACTAGCAAGTTTTCTACCAAAGATACCAAATATTTTCATAGAAGTAAAATTTTTTGATTGTGATAACAACTTTTCAGTCAGAAGTAGCAAGTTTTGCTTATCACTAACAAACATTCTCATCAAAGTAACAACATTATACTTTAATACTAACATACTTTTACTGAACACACAAAACTTTTTCTCAGAAATAATATTTTTCGGCAGTGATAGCGCTTTTTCTGTTCGAACTAGCAAGTTTTCTAACAGAGATACCCAATTGGTTCTTAGAAATAATCTTTTTGTATTATGATAACAACTTTTTTGTAAGAAATAGCAAGTTTTTATTTACACTAACAAACCTTCTCATCAAAGTCACTTCATTTTACCCTTATATTAACATACTTTTACTGAACACACAAAAGGTTATCTTAAAAATAATATTTTTCATCAATGATAACACTTTTTCTGTTCGAACTAGCAAGTTTTCTAGCAAAGATACCAAATTTTTTCATAGAAGTAACATTTTTGGGTTGTGATAACAACTTTTCTGTCAGAGGTAGCAAGTTTTGCTTAACACTAACAAACATTCTCATCAAAGTAAAGATATTTTACTTTAATACTAACATACTTTTACTGAACACACACAAATTTTTCTTAGAAATAATATTTTTCGTCAATAATAACACTTTTTCTGTTCGAACTAGCAAGTTTTCTAACAAAGATACCAAATTTTTTCTTATAAGTAAAATTTTTTGATTGTGATAAAAACTTTTCTGTCAGAAGTAGCAAGTTTTGCTTAACACAAACAAACCTTCTCATCAAAGTAATGATATTTTAACTTAATACTACCATACTTTTACTGAAAAAAAAAAAACTACTCCTATAAATAATATTTTTCATCACTGATAACACTTTTCTGTTCGAACTAGCAAGTTTTCTACCAAATATACCAAATATTTTCATAGAAGTAACATTTTTTGATTGTGATAACAACTTTTCTGTCAGAAGTAGCAAGTTTTGCTTAACACTAACAAACATTCTCATCAAAGTAATGATATTTTACCTTAAAACTAACATACTTTTACTGAACACACAGAAATTTCTCTTAGAAATAATATTTTTTGTCAGTGATAACACTTTTTCTGTTTGAACTAGCAAGTTTTCTACCAAAGATACCAAATTTTTTCGTAGAAGTACCATTTTTTTATTGTGATAACAACTTTCCTGTCAGAAGTAGCAAGTTTTGCTTAACACTAACAAACCTTCTCATCAATGTAATGATTTGTTTACCTTAATACTAACATACTTTTACTAAACACACACAAATTTCTGTTATAAATAATATTTTTCATCAATGATAGCACTTTTCTGTTCGAACTAGCAAATTTTCTAGCAAAGATACCAAATTTTTTCTTAGAAGTAATATTTTTTTATTATGATAACAACTTTTCTGTCAGAAGTAGCAAGTTTTGCTTAACACTAACAAACATTCTCATCAAAGTAACAAAATTTTACCATAATACTAACATACTTTTACTGAACAAACAAAAATTTATCTTAGAAATAATATTTTTCATCAATGATAACACTTTTTCTGTTCGAACTAGCAAGTTTTCTAGCAAAGATACCACATTTTTTCATAGAAGTAACTTTTTTATTATTGTGATAACAACTTTTCTGTCAGAAGTAGCAAGTTTTCCTTAACACTTACAAATATTCTCATCAAAGTAACGATATTTTACTTTAATACTAACATACATTTACTGAACACACACAAATGTTTCTTAGAAATAATATTTTTCGTCAATAATAACATTTTTTCTGTTCGAACTAGCAAGTTTTCTACCAAAGATACCAAATTTTTTCATAGAAGTAAAATTTTTTGATTGTGATAACAACTTTTCTGTCAGAAGTAGCAAGTTTTGCTTAACACTAACAAACCTTCTCATCAAAGTAATGATATTTTAACTTAATACTAACATACTTTTACTGAACAAACAAAAATTTCTATTAGAAATAATATTTTTCATCACTGATAACACTTTTCTGTTCGAACTAGCAAGTTTTCTACCAAAGATACCAAATATTTTCATAGAAGTAACATTTTTTGATTGTGATAACAACTTTTCTGCCAGAAGTAGCAAGTTTTGCTTAACACTAACAAACATTCTCATCAAAGTAATGATATTTTACTTTAATACTAACGTACTTTTACTGAACACACACAAATTTCTCTTAGAAATAATATTTTTCGTCAATGATAACACTTTTTCTGTTCGAACTAGCAAGTTTTCAACCAAAGATACCAAATTTTTTCTTAGAAGTAATATTTTTTGTTTGTGATAACAGCTTTCCTGTCAGAAGTAGCAAGTTTTGCTTAACACTAACAAACCTTCTCATCAAATTAACAACATTTTACCTTAAAACTAACATACTTTTACAGAACAAACAAAAATTTCTCTTAGAAATAATATTTTTCATCACTGATAACACTTTTTCTGTTCGAACTAGCAAGTTTTCTAGAAAAGATACCAAATTTTTTCATAGAAGTAACATTTTTTTTATTGTGATAACAAGTTTTCTATCAGAAGTAGCAAGTTTTTCTTAACACTAACAAACATTCTCATCAAAGTATCGATATTTTACTTTAATACTAACAAACTTTTACTGAACACACACAAATTTCTCTTAGAAATAATATTTTTCGTCAATGATAACCCTTTTTCTATTCGAACTAGCAGGTTTTCTAGCAAAGATACCATATTTTTTCGTAGACGTACCATTTTTTGATTGTGATAACAACTTTTCTGTCAGAAGTAGCAAGTTTATTCTTAACACTAACAAACAGTCTCATCAAAGTAATGATATTTTACCCTAATACTAACATACTTTTACTGAACGAACAAAAATTTCTCTTAGAAATAATATTTTTCGTCAGTGATAACACTTTTTCTATTCGAACTAGCAAGTTTTCTACCAAAGATACCAAATTTGTTCTTAGAAGTAACATTTTTGATTGTAATAGCATCTTTTCAGTCATAAGTAGCAAGTTTTTCTTAACACTAACAAACATTCTCATCAAAGTAATGATATTTTACCTTAATACTAACATACTTTTACTGAACACACACAAATTTCTCTTAGAAATAATATTTTTCGTCAGTGATAACCCTTTTTCTGTTCGAACTAGCAAGTTTTCTACCAAAGATACCAAATTTTTTCGTAGAAGTAACATTTTTTGATTGTGATAACAACTTTTCTGTCAGAAGTAGCAAGTTTTGCTTAACACTAACAAACCTTCTCATCAAAGTAACGACGTTTTACCTTAATACTAACATACTTTTACTGAACACGCAAACAAAGTTCTCTTAGAAATAATATTTTTCACTTCTATGTCTGAATCTATTCGCTTACATGTCTGGGTTGGTGTTTGGTTAGGTTAGGTTAGGTTAGCTAAGTTAGGTTAGGTTAGCTAAGTTAGGTTAGGTTAGCTAGTAAACATTTCTCCATGTTTAAGTTAGGTTAGGTTAGGATAACTTATCATGAGCGCTCATGATAAGCTAACCTAACCTAACTAAAGCATGGTACAAAGTCGACATGGGGGGATTTTCTGGCAAGTATGGTTAGGTTAGGTTAGGCTAGATCAGGTTAGTTTAAGTTAGGTTAGGTTAGCCTCCGTACGCGCGCGTACGTAGGCTAACCTAACCAAACTTAACCTAACCTAACTTGATCTAACCTAACCTAACCATACTCACCGGAAAATCCACCCATGTCGACGTTGTAGCATGCTTTAGTTAGGCTAGGTTAGCTTATCATGAGCGCTCATGATAAGCTAACCTAACCTAACTTAAACATGGAGAAATGTTTACTAGCTAACCTAACCTAACTTAGCTAACCTAACCTAACCAAACACCAACCCAGACATGTAAGCAAATAGATTCAGACATAGAAGTGAAAAATATAATTTCTAAGAGAACTTTGTGTGCGTGTTCAGTAAAAGTATGTTAGTATTAAGGTAAAATGTCGTTACTTTGATGAGAAGGTTTGTTAGTGTTAAACAAAACTTGCTACTTCTGATAGAAAAGTTGTTATCACAATCAAAAAATGTTACTTCTATGAAAATATTTGGTATCTTTGGTAGAAAATTTGCTAGTTCGAACAGAAAAAGTGTTATCACTGACGAAAAATATTATTTCTAAGAGAAATTTGTGTGTGTTCAGTAAAAGTATGTTAGTATTAAGGTAAAATATCATTACTTTGATGTGAATGTTTGTTAGTGTTAAGAAAAACTTGCCACTTATGACTGAAAAGATGCTATTACAATCAAAAATGTTACTTCTAAGAACAAATTTGGTATCTTTGGTAGAAAACTTGCTAGTTCGAATAGAAAAAGTGTTATCACTGACGAAAAATATTATTTCTAAGAGAAATTTTTGTTTGTTCAGTAAAAGTATGTTAGTATTAGGGTAAAATATCATTACTTTGATGAGAAGGATTGTTAGTGTTAAGCAAAACTTGCTACTTCTGACAGCAAAGTTGTTATCACAATCAAAAAATGGTACGTCTACGAAAAAATATGGTATCTTTGGTAGAAAACTTGCTAGTTCGAACAGAAAAAGTGTTATCATTGACGAAAAATATTATTTCTAAGAAAAATTTGTGTGTGTTCAGTAAAAGTATGTTAGTATTAAAGTAAAATATCGTTACTTTGATGAGAATGTTTGTTAGTTTTAAGCAAAACTTGCTACTTCTGACAGAAAAGTTTTTATCACAATCAAAAAAATGTTAATTCTATGAAAAAATTTGGTATCTTTGCTATAAAACTTGCTAGTTCGAACAGAAAAAGTGTTATCAGTGATGAAAAATATTATTTCTAAGAGAAATTTTTGTTTGTTCTGTAAAAGTATGTTAGTATTAGGGTAAAATGTTGTTACTTTGATGAGAAGGTTTGTTAGTGTTAAGCAAAATTTGCTACTTCTGACAGAAAAGTGGTTATCACAATCAAAAAATATTACTTCTAAGAAAAAATTTTGTATCTTTGCTAGAAAACTTGCTAGTTCGAACAGAAAAAGTGTTATCACTGACGAAAAATATTATTTCTAAGAGAAATTTGTGTTTATTCAGTAAAAGTATGTTAGTATTATAGTAAAATATCGTTACTTTGATGAGATTGTTTGTTAGTGTTAAGCAAAACTTGCTACTTCTGACAGAAAAGTTGTTATCACAATCAAAAAATGGTACGTCTAAGAAAAAATTTGGTATCTTTGGTAGAAAACTTGCTAGTTCGAACAGAAAAAGTGTTATCACTGACGAAAAATATTACTTCTAAGAGAAATTTCTGTGTGTTCAGTAAAAGTATGTTAGTATTAAGGTAAAATATCATTACTTTGATGAGAATGTTTGTTAGTGTTAAGCAGAACTTGCTACTTTTGACAGAAAAGTTGTTATCACAATCAAAAAATGTTACTTCTAAGAAAAAATTTGGTATCTTTGGTAGAAAACTTGCTAGTTCAAACAGAGAAAGTGGTATCATTGACGAAAAATATTATTTCTAATGAAAATTTGTGCGTGTTCAGTAAAAGTAGGTTAGTATTAAATTAAAATATAGTTACTTTGATGAGAATGTTTGTTAGTGTTAAGCAAAACTTGCTACTTCTGACAGAAAAGTTGTTATCACAATAAAAAAATGTTACTTCTATGAAAAAATTTGGTATCTTTGCTAGAAAACTTGCTAGTTTGAACAGATAAAGTGTTATCAGTGATGAAAAATATAGTATTTCTAAGAGAAATTTTTTTTTGTTCAGTAAAAGTATGTTAGTATTATGGTAAAATGTCGTTACTTTGATGAGAAGGGTTGTTAATGTTAGGCAAAATTTGCTACTTCTGACAGAAAAGTTGTTATCACAATAAAAAAAAAATTTACTTCTAAGAAAAAATTTGGTATCTTTGCCAGAAAACTTGCTAGTTCGAACAGAAAAAGTGTTATCACTAATGAAAAATATTATTTCTAAGAGAAATTTGTGTGTGTTCAGTAAAAGTATGTTAGTATTAAGGTAAAATATCATTACTTTGATGAGAATGTTTTTTAGTGTTAAGCAAAACTTGCTACTTCTGACGGAAAAGTTGTTATCACAATCAAAAATGGTACGTCTACGAAAAAATTTAGTATCTTTGGTAGAAAACTTGCTATTTCGAACAGAAAAAGTGTTATTACTGACGAAAAATATTATTTCTAAGAGAAATTTCTGTGTGTTCAGTAAAAGTATGTTAGTATTAAGGTAAAATATCATTTCTTTGATGAGAATGTTTGTTAGTGTTAAGCAGAACTTGCTACTTCTGACAGAAAAGTTGTTATCACAATCAAAAAATGTTACTCCTATGAAAATATTTGGTATCTTTGGTAGAAAACTTGCTAGTTCAAACAGAAAAGTGTTATCAGTGATGAAAAATATTATTTATAAGAGAAATTTTTGTTTGTTCAGTAAAAGTATGTTAGTATTAAGGTAAAATATCATTACTTTGATGAGAAGGTTTGTTTGTGTTAAGCAAAACTTGCTACTTCTGACAGAAAAGTTGTTATCACAATCAAAAAATGTTACTTATAAGAAAAAATTTGGTATCTTTGGTAGAAAACTTGCTAGTTCGAACAGAAAAAGTGTTATCATTGACGAAAAATATTATTTCTAAGAAAAATTTGTGTATGTTCAGTAAAAGTATGTTAGTATTAAAGTAAAATATCGTTACTTTGATTAGAATGTTTGTTAGTGTTAAGAAAACTTGCTACTTCTGACAGAAAAGTTGTTATCACAATCAAAAAATGTTACTTCTATGAAAAAATTTGGTATCTTTGCTAGAAAACTTGCTAGTTCGAACAGAAAAAGTGTTATCATTGATGAAAAATATTATTTCTAAGAGAAATTTTTGTTTGTTCAGTAAAAGTACGTTAGTATTACGGTAAAATGTTGTTACTTTGATGAGAAGGTTTGTTAGTGTTAAGCAAAACTTGCTACTTCTGACATAAAAGTTTTTATCATAATAAAAAATGTTACTTCTAAGAAAAAATTTGGTATCTTTGCTAGAAAACTTGCTAGTTCGAACAGAAAAAGTGTTATCATTGACGAAAAATGTTATTTCTGAGAAAAATTTGTGTGTGTTCAGTAAAAGTATGTTAGTATTAAAGTAAAATATTGTTACTTTGATGAGAATGTTTGTTAGTGTTAAGCAAAACTTGCTACTTCTGACAGAAAAGTTGTTATCGAGAAACTAGCAGCCAACTTACTAGTTGTCTACTATAGCCACTAATCCTCTCTTTGATTTTTATTAATTACATTTACTCGATATTTACTTTCCCATATAAAGTAACTTTAAGGGGCAAGATTATTTCTAAAATAATTTAAATAAAACACCTTACAATCAGTTTAATTTTAATAAGACATTCCAGTGTTTTAACTTTTTTAGATATTTTAAATGGCAGATCCTTAACATAGACGAAAATATTTTGAGGCTTAAAGCAGTAAGATTTTTGAATGTGTATTGAAAGTCCGGTTCACTAAAAAAGCATTGGGTATCATCCATGGGGGCCCATATGAGGGACAGAGGGGAGCTCCAGCCCCCTCTCCCCTCACCCTTGGCTGAATGGACCCTATCAGAGCCCTCAGTGCAAGGGTTGTAAGTTATGCCCTGGGGGAATATAAGGTTTATATAGAAAGTTGTTGTAGAAATTTCAAAAGGGGCTTATTTGATTGGAAATTGAAATTGCCCTTTTTAATAGTCGAAAGTGAGTGGAGAATAGCCATTTTGTTCAACGTAGTTGAAAGTTCTGGAAATTATGTATTTATGGATGACATACCCCCCAGAGTCCTCAGGGCAAAGGTTGTAAGTTATACCCTGGGGGCATATAAGGTTTTTAATGATAGAGTTGAAGTAAAAACTTCAAAAGGGGCTCATTCAATTGAAAATTGAGAAGGCTACTGCCCTTTTTAATAGTTGAATTTATTGGTGGGTAACTAACCCCCCTCTCACGCCCACCATTCCCCCAAACACATCCAATCAAACTTTTTAGATAACCATTTTGTTCAACGTAGTAGAAAGTTCTGGAAATTAGGTCTTTTAGAATGACAACCCCCCCAGCCCTCAGGGCAAGGGTCGTAAGTTATCCCTTTGGGGCATATAAGGTTTTTATTGAAAACGTTGTCGTAGAAACTTCAAAAGGGCTTATTTGATTGAAAAATGAAAGGGCTCGTGCCTTTGTTAATAGTTGAAAGTGATTGGACAAAGACTAACGCCCTTCTCACGCCAACCATTTTCCCAGACACATCCAATCAAAATTTTGAGATAGCCATTTTGTTTAACGTAGTTGAAAGTTTTGAAAATTAAGTCTTAGAGGATGACAACCACCCTCACAGTCCTTAGGGTAAGGGTTGTAATTTATGCCCTGGGGACAGATAAGATGTTTATAGGAAGTGTTTTCGTAGAAACTCAAAAAGGGCTCATTCGATTGGAAATAAAAAGGCCAAGTACTCTTTTTAATAGTCGAAAGTAATTGGAAGGCTTAAAATTTTTATTGTAAATATCGATGTGGGTATAATGCATTATTTTTTTTTTTTTTTTTTTTAGACCAGGGCACTTTGTATCGAAGGAGCTGTCGTAAGAACTTTGAAGAGGGCTCATTCGATTGAAATAAGAAAGGACTGATGCCCTTTTTATAGTAGAAAATGATTGGAGGGAAACTAAACCCCCTCCCACGCCCACACTCCCATTTGACTTTATGTTTAAAATCTAAATGTTTCCATAAGATTAAATCAAAATGCACTGTGTTAATGCTAATTCCCAATAAGACATCTCAGCAGTATCCCAAGAACGGCTGAGGGTATTATGTTCAAACTTTCGGGGCTGCTTCTGCTCTTAAAATTTAACCAAATCAAATAGCGTAAGTGTATCCAAGCTATCAAAGAAAGTAAACAAATTTTTTCGCGAATGGTATCAAGTTTTCTATTTCAGGTGAACTAAAGGAGGTATGAAACTCAATTAAACACTATTTGTGTCCAGATTTTTAAGAGGGTGTATGTTGCTAAAAATTGCTGAAAATTTTTCTCCAGCACGCAAATAGCAGGCCAAACTATAAATTCGTAAAAAAACGAAAAGATTTAAAGTATTATTTTCTTTTTCTCTGAAAAGACTATGTCAATATAAAACAAACAGAAATTAATTAAAAAAAACTTTTTCCATAAAATAGGTTTTTCAAAAAAAGTAAAGAACTCCATTAAACAAAAAATGAGCAAAAATAAAATCAAATAATCTACCAAACGTGAAACTACCACAAATCAGCATCGATAAATAAATAAAACCCAAAACGAACAGAAATTACAATAAATAACTGAGCCAAACTCAAAACAAGTAAAAATTAACATAAGCTGGGCTCAAAACCCCTTTGCCTTCCAAAGCCCAGAACATAATTTGCACTTTACTGAAAAAAATATAAATGTTTTTACTTTTATAACTTTAATAAATCAAATAATATTAACATTTTGATTAATAAATATAAATATATGTATATTAAACTGACAAAGCACATTCATTTATATATTTTTCAGTAAAGTGCAAATTATGTTCTGGCCTTGGGAAGGCATAGGTGTTTTGAGCCCAACTTATGTTAATTTCTGCTCGTTCTGAGTTTGACTCGGTTATTTATTGTAATTTCATTTCTTTTTGGGTTTCATTTATTTATCGATGCTGATTTGTGGTAGTTTCACGCTTGGTAGATTATTTGATTGTATTTTTGCTCATTTTTTTTTAATTGAGTTCTTTACTTTTCTTTGAAAAACTTATTTAACGGAAAAAATTTTTCTAATTGATACGATCAATAGACATTGAATGAGGTCGCATATTAATAATAGTAGTAATAAGGTTTACCGCTCCCATAATAGAGGAGACTCTGGCTAAGAAAGAGAGAAAATAGCTAAATCTACTAAAGGCCCAGCATGGACAATGGCGGAGGAAAAAGGGGGTTAGACTGTTCACCAAGTTTCCGCACCTCTTTCCACTCTAGATCTAGCTAAAAGAAGAGTCCGGAAAGGTGGAAGTATTCAAAAGCTCAAGTTGTTTAGCCGGGGAAAAGCTATATCAGGGGTTCCTAACATAATAGATATTAGTCAGCTCCCAAATCCTCCAATCAGGTTCGGTATAACTATGAAGAAAATTATAATAAATGCACGAGCCGATAAAATGACGTTATATACTTTCTCATCACAAATTAGGGAGCCGGGTTGACCTAATTCTACCCGGATAAGTATGCTTAAAAAAGTTCCGACTATCCCTGCTCAAGCTCCAAAAATAAAGTATAAAGTCCCAATATCTTTGTGATTTGTAGAATAAAACCAACGTTGCATAAGAAAAGTGAATAGGTGCTAAATTGTAAATTTAGTCAAGCATACTTCCCTTTACTAAGGTTTTTCCTGGGCTTAGTAGTTTAAAAATGTAAAACTGCAAATAGTAAGATGGTCATTCACTAGGCTTAATGGTTCTTGAGTCATTATAATCATCATTAGTGGGTAAAGTGTTTGTAAATGTATATATAGGTGTTTTGTGCATGTAAGATTTTGGTTCCTAAAGAAGAATTTACATTTCATATATAACATGTCGGGATGAGATGCCTGATAAAAAGTGTTACGTTGATACTGTAATTGTGTAGATAATATACTCGTCTATATCGGGTACATAGGCATTAAAGCTTAAGAATCTCTTATTTCCGTCTTTGAAGGCTGGTAGTTTAGTTTACTTAAAGCTTTACAAGAAGAACAGGGGAAGTAGGATATTAAATCCTGCCGATAAAGTCACCAGAACTTCTATGTTTTTAGACTTCATCTCTGAGGGAAATAGAAGAGAACTCATAGCAATCTTGAAATATAAATAAACTGAGAGACATGAAAATACAACAAGAGCCGATACAATAAGAGAGGGTAGAATGTTTATTTCTAGAGGTATTCATTTAATAAAAAAAAAACTAAGAAAGGAGGGAGTCCGGCCAAAGAGAGAAGACCAAATGAAATCGAAGCCTTATAAGTTAGTCTGGTGTTGTCACTCATCTGAGTCAGAGAAAATAACCCCCGATGCTTTAACAGGGCTACTGCAAAATAAAAAAAATCGAGTAAGTGACATAATAAATTGACAAAAAAAAATCTGCTAATATTAATTATAAGCAAGGATAAATGTATAACATAGGAAAAAGCTATGATTACACGAAGGTATGATTGGCTAAGACCCCAGTGGGGATGACCTATCAACTCCCGTACGACACCACTGCTGCCATCTACAATTTAGTCTAACTCTGACCCCACACCATATATGGGCATAGACTCCCTAGGGGAAATGGATTTCCGAGAAATTGATTTGTTGATGTTCGTCCAGGAGAATTGTCTCCGGGCAAAGTTTGCACATGCGCTTTCAAGGTCAATTGATTTCTTGGTTTTCGTCCAGGAGAATTTTCTCCGGGCAAAGTTTGCACATGCGTATTGACGGTGGGGAGAATGTTTTGATCTAAGAGATGAGTAGATTAGCGCGGTAAAGGGTTTCCTAGGAATATCAAATATGACAGTTTAGGGATACCAAAACAAAAGGAACACACATAAATTACGTTTAGAGATTATTTGGGCGAAACCGTTTTGAGACATTTCAGAAGATGATTTAAGCGAAACCGATTGAAGAGATTTTGAAAATTATTTGAGGAGATGATTTAGAAGAGGATTTGAGGGTGAAACTCTGTGGTCGTTATAATGCACAAGTTACATTTGAACAGTCTTGTGAGGTTCGCTACCCCAAAAAAACCCCTACCCCAACCCCAAAGGACCCCGATCCCCCTACCCCAACCCCGAAGGAGCCCCCCTACCCCAACCCAAAGAACCCCGACCCCCCTACCCCAACCCCAAAGGAACCCCCCGGCCCCAAAAGGCCCCCGGGCCACCCAAAGGCCCCCCAAGCCCCCAAAAGCCCCCGAGCCCCCACTGCCCCCCCCCGGCCCCAAAGGCCCCGGGTCTCCCAAGTGCCCCGAGGGCCCCAAATTTTTTTAATACTTTTGATTCTATTTGTTTGCAAGTCTGGGTTTATGTTTGCAAGCTCAAGAATTTGTCATTGTTGGTTTGTATATCTAAAGTGCCTGTCATTCTCTGTTTGTGTGTCTGATTCTATTTGTTGGCATGTCTGGGCTGGTGTTTGCAAGTCCAAGAATTTGTCTTTGTTGGTTTGAATGTCTATAGTGTCTGTCTTTCTCTGTTTGGGTGTTTGATTCCAATTTGTTTGCATGTCTGGGTTGGTGTTTGCAAGTCCAAGAATTTGTCTTTGTTGGTTTGAATGTCTAAAGTGTCTGTCTTTCTCTGTTTGAGATGTCCAATTCTATTTGTTTGCATGTCTGGGTTGGTGTTTGCAAGTCAAAGAATTTGTATTTGTTGGTTTGAATGTCTATAGTGTCTGTCTTTCTCTGTTTGCATGTCTCATTCTATTTGTTTGCATGTCTGGGTTGGTGTCTGTGCGTCCAAGTATTTGTCTTTGTTGGTTTGTTTATCTAAAGTGTCTTTCTTTCTCTGTTTGCATGTCTGATTCTATTTGTTTCCATGTCTGGGTTGGTGTTTGCAAGTCCAAGTATTTGTCTTTGTTGGTTTGTATATCTAAACTGCCTATCTTTCTCTTTTTGCTTGTCTGATTCTATTTTTTTGCATGTCTGGGTTGGTGTTTGCAAGTCCAAGTATTTGTCTTTGTTGGTTTGTATATCTAAAGTGCCTGTCTCTCTCTCTATACATATAAACAGTCTATACATATAGACATATAAACAGTTATATGTCTGATTCTATTTGTTTGCATGTATGGTTTGGTGTTTGTAAGTCCAAGTATTTGTCTTTGTTGGTTTGTATATCTAAAGTGCCTGTCTTTCTCTATTTGCATGTCTGATTCTATTTGTTTGCATATCTGGGTTGGTGTTTGCAAGTCCAAGTATTGGTCTTTGTTGGTTTGTATATCTAAAGTGCCTGTCTTTCTCTGTTTGTATGTCTGATTCTATTTGTTTGCATGTCTGGGTTGATGTTTGCTAGTCCAAGAATTTGTCTTTGTTGGTTTGTATATCTAAAGTTCCTGTCTTTCTCTGTTTACATGCCTGATTGTATTTGTTTGCATGTCTGGGTTGATGTTTGCAAGTCCAAGTATTTGTCTTTGTTGGTTTGTATATCTAAAGTGCCGGTCTTTATCTGTTTGCATGTCTGATTCTATTTGTTGGCATGTCTGGGTTGGTGTTTGCAAGTCCTGTCTCTCTCTGTTTGCATGTTTGATTCTATTTGTTTGCATGTCTGGGTTGATGTTTGCAAGTCAAAGAATTTGTCTTTGATGGTTTGAATGTCTAAAGTGTCTGTCTTTCTCTGTTTGGGTGTTTGATTCTATTTTTTTGCATGTCTGGGTTGGTGTTTGCAAGTCCAAGAATTTGTCTTTGATGGTTTGAATGTCCAAAGTGTCTGTCTTTCTCTGTTTGGGTGTTTGATTCTATTTGTTAGCATGTCTGGGTTGGTGTTTGCAAGTCCAAGAATTTGTATTTGTTGGTTTGTATGACTAAAGTGTCTGTTTTTCTCTGTTTGTGTGTCAGATTCTATTTGTTTTCATGTCTGGGTTGATGTTTGCAAGTCCAAGAATTTGTCTTTGATGGTTTGAATGTCCAAAGTGTCTGTCTTTCTCTGTTTGGGTGTTTGATTCTATTTGTTTGCATGTCTGGGTTGGTGTTTGCAAGTCCAAGAATTTGTCTTTGTTGGTTTGTATATCTAAAGTGTCTGTCTTTCTCTGTTTGTATGTCTGATTCTATTTGTTTGCATGCCTGGGTTGGTGTTTGCAAGTCCAAGTATTTGTCTTTGTTGGTTTGTATATCTAAAGTGCCGTTCTTTCTCTGTTTGAATGTCTGATTCCATTTGTTTGCATGTCTGGGTTGGTGTTTGCAAGTCCAAGTATTTATCTTTGTTGGTTTGTGTAGAATTCTTTGATTCAATAGTTTAATTTAGACCCAAGCACCTATAATAAAATAAGCAAATAAGCACAAGCAAGCAATATAAGCAAAAGCATACACAAATAATACATAAGCAAGCACAAGCAAATATAATATATAATGCTAAATCGCCCTTCTTCACACTTAACAATATCTATATATCAAGCCGTGTTATTTGCCTAATCACTCTGCCACTTCGGGTCCGGGGCAAGTTCACTGATACAGAAGGGAGTGGTGTAACTTCCATATGGCACGGGGAGGCAGGTCTGATGTTTGGTGATGAGTTTTGCGCCAGTGGCGCCCCTTCTTTGTGTGACTCCTGATCAATTTCGCGGGCTTCTTCTGTTGGGTAAGAATAAATGTGCGGATTTGCTGCATGGGGGGTGTCCAGATAGGCTGTGTCATTGTTTTCGTTTCGAGTTGTTGGGGTGCCCGGTGATGTGGGGGTAGGGAAACGGCGTCGAGAGATATGGGTTCTGTTTCTTCACAGCCTAGATCCATCAGCGGTTTCAACAACGTAGGATCTAGGATTTTCATGTCGCGAAATGATTTTGGCTTTTGTCCAAGAGCTATTTGCCATTTTCTGGATAAATACTTTTTCACCCGTCTGAAGTTCTGGGAGTTGCTTTGCTGATTTGTCATAGTAAGATTTCTGCCTATTCTGTTCAACCAACCTGTGCTGCATGAAATCTTTTGTTGGAACAATTCTGGGTTTTAGCTGTTGGTATGTTGATGGTAGGATTGACCGGAGCTGGCGACTCATTAGAAGCTGGGCTGGAGAAGCATAACTGTCAACTGGGCTATTCCTATATTCCAAAAGAGCAATATGAGGGTCGGTTCCAGCTACTTTTGCTTTAGTGAGTATTTTCTTGCAGATTTGAACCGACTTTTCTACAAGCCCATTGGATCTTGGGTATATGGGGCTAGATGTTTTCAAGCTGATTCCCCAGGACTGAGCACAATCTTTGAATTCCTGGGAGAACAGTTGTGGACCGTTGTCAGAGGATATGAGCTGGGGAATCCCAAAACGTGAAAAACTGGTTTTCATTTATTCTATAATGGTGGAAGAAGTTTGGCTTGGCAATTTTTCAACTTCAAAAAACCTGCTATAATAATCACTGATTATGAGCAAGCATGCTCTTTTCCACTCAAATAGGTCAATACAGAGGTGTTGCCATGGGATTGATGGTATCTGGCTGCTTTTTAGCAGTTCCTTCTGATTGTTGGCGGCAAACTTGAAACATATTTCACAATTCTGGACAAACCTCTCTATATCAGCATTCATCTTTGGCCAGTATACGATCATTCTTGCGCGCATTTTAGTTTTGTCTATTCCCAGGTGAGCATGGTGGAGTTGGTGTAGAATGTTAGTTCTTAGCGTGTGAGGTATGATGATCCTCTGGCCTTTCAATAGCAGACTATCGTGGAAGCTCAGTTCGTGCTGGATATTCCAGAAAGCCAAAACTTCCATTGGGCAAGACTGACGTTTTGATGGCCAACAATCACGTACAAGGGATGCGAGTGTTGCTAGTTGGGCATCTTGGCGTGTCTCATGCCGGATTTCCTCAAGTTTAGAGTCGCTCACGGGTAAGGATTTCATCACTGTATGGACATAAACTTCGATGTCGTTATGTAATTGAGTGTCCATGTCAGGCAAGTGAAGACGTGACAGTGCGTCAGGTATTGGTATTTCTGCTCCAGGGCTGTATCGGCCTTCTAAGTCGTAGGGCTGAATCTGTATCATCATTTGCTGGAGCCGGGCGGGTGCATCATGGAGTGGGCGTGACAGGATAGTCTCTAGTGGGCGATGGTCAGTTTTAACAAAGACTTTCCGACCATAGATATAGTGGTAGAACTGTTTGCATCCAAAAACGATGGCATACAGCTCTTTCTCAATCTGTGAATAGTTCTGCTCTGTCTTGCTTAGTGCCTGGGAAGCAAAACCAAAGATTTTACCTTTCAAGGGTAGTTCAGCTCCCAGCCCATGTTTTGATGCATCTACCTTAAGGTCCAGTGTTTTGCAATCATGTTCAAAAAAAGATAAGCTGTCTGATATGGATCTTTTTATTTCTTCCATTAATGATTTGTGGACAGCTTCCCACTTGAATTCTGTGGCTTTTGTCAGGTCTCTCAATGGCTTGTTCCTTGAAGATAGATCAGGTATGTATTTCGATAGAAAATTCAACATTCCGAGTAACGTCTGAAGCTCGTCTTTTGACTTGGGATTTGGCATATCCCTTATCGCTTTTATTTTTTCAGGATCAGGCTTTATTCCTTCTTTGCTGATGATATGTCCAAAGTATTTGACCTGATCTTTTGCAAATTCGCATTTGTCTTTGTTGAATCGAATTCCTGTTTCTCTAGCTCTGTTGAGAACTGCAGTAAGCCTTTTATCATGCTCTCTACTGGATTTTCTGTATACTAAGATGTCATCCACAAGTATTCTCACAAGTATTCTGATGCCTTTAAGACCTTCAAATGCTTCTTCCATTTTCCTGTGGAACTCATCTTGTGCCAACACAAGGCCAAAAGGATATCTCTTCCACCTGTAACATCCAAATATTGTGCTGAAGGTTGTTAGGTATGAAGATCGGGTAGAGAGTGGTAGTATCCAATAGCCTGAGCAAGCATGTAAATTTTCTGAAAATAACTGCTTCATCTATCTTGGCAACAGCATCCTTAAAGGTTGGGATAGGGTAGTGTGGACGTTTTATGGCTTTATTAAGGTCCATAGGGTTAATAGATAATCTGACAGTTCCATCATTTTCCTCAACCATTACCCTGGTATTTACCCAATCTGTTGGTTCACTAACCTTTTCAATGATGTCAAGGGATTCCAATCTATCTAGTTCGTTTTTTAGCTTCTCTTTCATGGATAGTGGTACTTTTCTAGCTGGGTGTACAGTTGGGGTTGCACTGTCCTTTACATCTATCTCGCATTCTGTTTCAAATTTCCCTATGCCCTTAAACACGTTAACATTTTCAGCTTCTGGGGACTGTTCAATGTTCAGAACAAGCTTGATCAGGTTCAGGTCTTGTTTTGAGGCCAATTATGGGTGTGGTATTTGATTTGACTATGTAGAATACATGTGATTGTATAGGTCCATTTTTGTAGCTGCATGACAGGCTGCATACCCCAAGGTAGGGTATGGATGATCCACAGTAGCTGGTGTGTCGTTGAGTGGCTTTGGTTAGCTTTGGCTTTTCTGACAGTTTACTTAAGTATTGTGATGGGAGTATGTTGACCTGAGCACCAGTGTCAACCTTAAATTTGATCTTCAGCTCTCTACTGACAGATAGTTCTGCAAAGACTTCATCACTGCTGGAGTCTTTTCCAATTGTATATAGAAATACCTCGGTGTCTTCCTGATTTTGCAATTCACTAGTGAAACTAGGGCTCTCTGGGGCAGCATTGCCAACAGCATTCACTGCCTTGCTTCTGCAGACTTTGGCGAAGTGGTTACTTTTTTTGCACTTTGCGCATGCTTTCCCTTTAGCAGGGCATATGTGTTGGGGAGAGTTTGTGCCACCACAGAAGTAGCACTCTGCTTTCTTATGAGGCGGATAGTATTTGCTTTTTGAAAGGGCATCCACTTCTTGCTTGATTTCTTTCTGTTCAAATGTTTTGAGTTGCGCTTGGGTCGATTCATGTGCACGACAAATTGTGACAGCTTGGGTAAGTGTGAGAGTGTCACCAATTCCCAAGAGTTTCTCACGCAGTCTAGGATTTGTCACTCCACATACTATTTTGTCTCTCACCATCTCACTTTCATTAGTATATCCAGCTGGTTTACTAGAATTTTTAGTTCTGTTATGTATTTCTCAACATTTTCAGTGTCTCTTTGGTCTCGCTTTTGGAAGATGTAGCGTGAGAAAACTTGGTTTTTCTTAGGGGCTGCATACTCTCTGAACTTTTTCAAATACACCTTGAATTTGTCTTTATCTGCTTCCGTGAGCTCAAATGTGCTGAATATCTCTCGCCCTTGATTACCAACCATTATGAGAAGGTAGGCACATAGCACTTTCTCTGACTTTTCAGCAAGGGGACCTTCACGCATCAGTGTTGCATGACTCTCAAACTTGGTCCATTCAGAAGCAAGATCATCGGTGTTCCAGTTGATTGATGGTTGACTTATATCCATGACTTCTGACACCATGTAGAATTCTTTGATTCAATAGTTTAATTTAGACCCAAGCACCTATAATAAAATAAGCAAATAAGCACAAGCAAGCAATATAAGCAAAAGCATACACAAATAATACATAAGCAAGCACAAGCAAATATAATAGATAATGCTACAGTTTGTATATCTAAAGTGCCTATCTTTCTCTGTTTGTGTGACTGATTCTATTTGTTTGCATTTCTCGGTCGATGTTTGTTAGTCCAAGTATTTTGCAAGTCCAAGTATTTGTCTTTTTTGGTTTGTATATCTAAAGTGCCTGTCTTTCTCTGTTTCTATGTCTGATTCTATTTGTTTGCATGTCTGGGTTGGTGTTTGTAAGTCCAAGATTTTGTCTTTGATGGTTTGAATGTCCAAAGTGTCTGTCTTTCTCTCTTTGGGTGTTTGATTCTATTTGTTTGCATGTCTGGGTTGGTGTTTGTAAGTCCAAGATTTTGTCTTTGATGGTTTGAATGTCCAAAGTGTCTGTCTTTCTCTCTTTGGGTGTTTGATTCTATTTGTTTGCATGTCTGGGTTGGTGTTTGCAAGTCATAGAATTTGTCTTTGTTCGTTTGTATGTCTAAAGTGTCTGTCTTTCTCTGTTTGTATGTCTGATTCTATCTGTTTGCATGTCTGGGTTGGTTTTTGCAAGTCCAAGAATTTGTCTTTGTTGGTTTGTATATCTAAAGTGCCTGTCTTTCTCTGTTTGGGTGTTTGATTCTATTTGTTTGCATGTCTGGGTTGGTGTTTGCAAGTCCAAGTATTTGTCTTTGTTGGTTTGTATATCTAAAGTTCCTGTCTTTCTCTGTTTGCATGTCTGATTCTATGAGTTTGCATGTTTGAGTTGGTGTTTGCAAGTCCAAGTATTTGTCTTTGTTGGTTTGTATATCTAAAGTGCCTGTCTTTCTCTGTTGGTATGTCTGATTCTATTTGTTTGCATGTCGGGGTTGGTGTTTGTAAGTCCAAAAATTTGTCTTTGTTGGCTTGTATATCTAAAGTGCCTGTCTTTCTCTGTTTACATGTCTGAACTATTTGTTTGCATGTCTGGGTTGGTGTTTGTAAGTCCAAGTATTTGTCTTTGTTGGTTTGTATATCTAAAGTGCCGGTCTTTCTCTGTTTACATGTATGATTCTATTTGTTTACATGTCTGGTTGATTTGAATGTCTAAAGTGTATGTCTTTCTCTGTTTGCATGTCTGATTCTATTTGTTTGCATGTCTGGGTTGGTGTTTGCATGTCCAAGAATTTGTCTTTGGTGGTTTGAATGTCTAAAGTGCATGTCTTTCTCTGTTTGTGTGTCTGATTCTATTTGTTTGCATCTCTGGGTTGGTGATTGCAAGTCCAAGTATTTGTCTTTTTTGGTTTGAATGTCTAAAGTGTCTGTCTTTCTCTGTTTGTGTGTCTAATTCTATTTGTTTGCATGTCTGGGTTGATGTTTGCAAGTTCCTGAATTTGTCTTCATTTGTTTGAATATCTAAAGTGTTTGTCTTTCTCTGTGTCTGAGTCTATGTGTTTGCATGTCTGGATTGATGTTTGCAAGCCCAAAAATTTGTTTTTGTTGGTTTGAATGTCTAAAGTGTCTGACTTTCTCTGTTTGTGTGTCTGATTCTATTTGTTTGCATTTCCGGGTTGGTGTTTGCAAGTCCAAGTATTTGTCTTTGTTGGTTTGAATGTCTAAAGTGTCTGTCTTTCTCTGTTTGTGTGACTGATTCTATTTGTTTGCATGTCTGGGTTGGTGTTTGCAAGTCTAAGAATGTGTCTTTGTTGGTTTGAATTTCTAAAGTGTCTGTCATTCTCTGTTTGTGTGTTTGATTCTATTTGTTTGCATGTCTGGGTTGGTGTTTGCAAGTCCAAGAATTTGTTATTGCTGGTTTGAATGTCTTAAGTGTCTGTCTTTCTCTGTTTGTTTGTCTGATTCTATTTGTTTGCATGTCTGTGTTGGTGTTTGTAAGTCCAAGTATTTGTCGTTGCTGGTTTGAATGTCTAAAGTGTCTGTCTATCTCTGTTTATGTGTATGATTCTATTTGGTTGCATGTCTGGGTCGGTGTTTGCAAGTCCTAGTATTTGTCTTTGATGGTTTAAATGTCTAAAGTGTCAGTCTTTCTCTGTTTGTTTGTCTGATTCTATTTGTTTGAATGTCTGGGTTGGTGATTGCAAGTCCAAGAATTGGTCTTTGTTGGTTTGAATGTCTAAAGTGTCCGTCTTTCTCTGTTTGTGTGTATGATTCTATTTGTTGGCATGTCGGGGTTGATGTTTGCAAGTCCTAGAATTTATCTTTTCTGGTTTGAATGTCTAAAGTGTCCGTCTTTCTCTGTTTGTGTGTCTGATTCTATTTGTTTGCAGGTCTGGGTTGGTGTTTGCAAGTCCAAGTATTTGTCTTTGTTGGTTTGAATGTCTAAAGTGTCTGTCCTTCTCTGTTTGTGTGTCTGATTCTATTTGTTTGCATGTCTGGGTTGGTGTTTGCAAGCCCAAGCATTTGTCTTTGTTTGTTTGAATGTCTAAAGTGTCTGTCCTTCTCTGTTCGTGTGTCTGATTATACTTGTTGGCATGTGTGGGTTTGTGTTTGAAAGTCCAAATATTTGTCTTTGTTGGCTTGAATGTCTAAATTGTTTATCGTTCTCTGTTTGTTTGTATGATTCTATTTGTTTGCTTGTCTGGGTTGGTGGTTGAAAGTCCAACTATTTGTCTTTGTTGGTTTGAATGTCTAAAGTGTCTGTCTTTCTCTCTTTGTGTGTCTGATTCTATTTGTTTGCATGTCTGGGTTGGTGTTTGCAAGTCCAAGTATTTGTCTTTTTGCTTTGATTGTCTAAAGTGTCTGTCTTTCTCTGTTTGTATGTCTGATTCTATTTGTTTGCATGTCTGGGTTGGTGTTAGCAAGCCCAAGAATTTGTCTTTGTTGGTTTTAATGTCTAAAGTTTCTGTCTTTCTCTGTTTGTGTGTCTGATTCTATTTGTTTGAAATAGGCATTTTAGAAGATGATTTTAGAAGATGATTTAAACTAGGATTTGAGGGTGACACTCTGTGGTCGTTATAATACACAAGTTCCATTTGAACAGTCTTGTGAGGTCCCCTACCCCAACAACCCCCTACCCCAACCCCAAAGCACCCCGATTCCCCTACCCCAACCCCGAAGGAACCCCCCTACCCCAATCCAAAGAACCCTGACCCCCCTACCCCAACCCCAAAGGAACCCCCGGCCCCTAAAGGCCCCCGGGCCACCCAAAGGCCCCCAAAGCCCCCAAAAGCCCCCGAGCCCCCACTGCCCCCCGGCCCCAAAGCCCCCGGGTCTCCCAAGTGCCCCGAGGGCCAAAATTTTTTTTAATACTTTTGATTCTATTTGTTTGCAAGTCTGGGTTTATGTTTGCAAGCTCAAGAATTTGTCATTGTTGGTTTGTATATCTAAAGTGCCTGTCATTCTCTGTTTGTGTGTCTGATTCTATTTGTTGGCATGTCTGGGCTGGTGTTTGCAAGTCCAAGAATTTGTCTTTGTTGGTTTGAATGTCTATAGTGTCTGTCTTTCTCTGTTTGGGTGTTCGATTCTATTTGTTTGCATGTCTGGGTTGGTGTTTGCAAGTCCAAGAATTTGTCTTTGATGGTTGGGTGTTTGATTCTATTTGTTTGCATGTCTGGGTTGGTGTTTGCAAGTCCAAGTATTTGTCTTTGTTGGTTTGTATATCTAATGTGCCTGTCTTTCTCTGTTTGCATGTATGATTCTATTTGTTTGCATGTCTGGGTTGGTGTTTGCAAGTCCAAGTATTTGTCTTTATTGGTTTATATATCTAAAGTGCCTATCTTTCTCTGTTTGTGTGTCTGATTCTATTTTTTTGCATGTCTGGGTTGATGTTTGTTAGTCCAATTATTTTGCAAGTCCAAGTATTTGTCTTTGTTGGTTTGTATATCTAAAGTGTCTATCTTTCTCTGTTTGTTTGTCTGATTCTATTTGTTTGCATGTCTGGGTTGGTGTTTGTAAGTCCAAGAATTTTTCTTTGTTGGATTGTATATCTAAAGTGCCTGTCTTTCTCTGTTTACATGTCTGAACTATTTGTTTGCATGTCTGGGTTGGTGTTTGTAAGTCCAAGTATTTGTCTTTGTTGGTTTGTATATCTAAAGTTCCGGTCTTTCTCTGTTTACATCTCTGATTCTATTTGTTTACATGTCTGGTTGATTTGAATGTCTAAAGTGTCTGTCTTTCTCTGTTTGCATGTCTGATTCTATTTGTTTGCATGTCTGGGTTGGTGTTTGCATGTCCAAGAATTTGTCTTTGGTGGTTTGAATGTCTAAAGTGCATGTCTTTCTCTGTTTGTTTGTCTGATTCTATTTAATTGCATGTCTGGGTTTGTGTTTGCAAGTCCAAGTATTTGTCTTGGTTTGAATTTCTAAAGTGTCTGTCTTTCTCTCTTTGTGTGTCTTATTCTATTTGTTTGCATGTCTGGGTTGGTATTTGCAAGTCCAAGAATTTGTCATTGTTGGTTTGAATGTCTAAAGTGTCTGTCTTTCTCTGTTTGTGTGACTGATTTTATTTGTTTCCAAGTCTGGGTTGGTGTTTGCAAGTCTAAGAATGTGTCTTTGTTGATTTGAATTTCTAAAGTGTCTGTCTTTCTCTGTTTGTGTATCTGATTCTATTTGTTTGCATGTCTGGGTGGGTGTTTGCAATTCCAAGAATTTGTTATTACTGGTTTGAATGTCTCAAGTGTCTGTCTTTCTCTGTTTGTTTGTCTGATTCTATTTGTTTGCATGTCTGTGTTGGTGTTTGTAAGTCCAAGTTTTGTCGTTGCTGGTTTGAATGTCTAAAGTGTCTGTCTTTCTCTGTTTATGTGTATGATTCTATTTGGTTGCATGTCTGGGTTGGTGTTTGCAAGTCCTAGTATTTGTCTTTGATGGTTTGAATGTCTAAAGTGTCTGTCCTTCTCTGTTTGTTTGTCTGATTCTATTTGTTTGAATGTCTGGGTTGGTGATTGCAAGCCCAAAAATTTGTCTTTGTTGGTTTGAATGTCTAAAGTGTCGGTCTTTCTCTGTTTGTGTGTATGATTATATTTGTTGGCATGTCGGGGTTGGTGTTTGCAAGTCCTAGAATTTGTCTTTGCTGGTTTGAATGTCTAAAGTGTCTGTCTTTCTATGTTTGTGTGTCTGATTCTATTTGTTTGCATGTCTGGGTTGGTGTTTGCAAGTCCAAGTATTTGTCTTTGTTGTTTTGAATGTCTAAAGTGTCTGTCCTTCTCTGTTTGTGTGTCTGATTCTGTTTGTTTGCTTGTCTGGGTTGGTGGTTGCAAGTCCAACTATTTGTCGTTGTTGGTTTGAATGTCTAAAGTGTCTGTCTTTCTCTCTTTGTGTGTCTGATTCTATTTGTTTGCATGTCTGGGTTGGTGTTTGCAAGTCCAAGTATTTGTCTTTTTGGTTTGATTGTCTAAAGTGTCTGTCTTTCTCTGTTTGTGTGTCAGATTCTATTTGTTTGCATGTCTGGGTTGGTGTTTGCAAGTCCAAGAATTTGTCTTTGTTGGTTTGATTGTCTAAAGTGTCTGTCCTTCTCTGTTTGTGTGTCTGATTCTGTTTGTTTGCTTGTCTGGGTTGGTGGTTGCAAGTCCTACTATTTGTCTTTGTTGGTTTTAATGTCTAAAGTGTCTGTCTTTCTCTGTTTGTGTGTCTGATTCTATTTGTTTGCATGTCTGGGTTGGTGTTTGCAAGTCCAAGTATTTGTCTTTTTGGTTTGATTGTCTAAAGTGTCTGTCTTTCTCTGTTTGTGTGTCTGATTCTATTTGTTTGCATGTCTGGGTTGGTGTTAGCAAGCCCAAGAATTTGTCTTTGTTGGTTTGAATGTCTAAAGTTTCTGTCTTTCTCTGTTTGTGTGTCTGATTCTATTTGTTTGAAATAGGCATTTTAGAAGATGATTTAAAAGAGGATTTGAGGGTGAAACTCTGTGGTCGTTATAATACACAAGTTCCATTTGAACAGTCTTGTGAGGTCCCCTACCCCAACAACCCCCTACCCCAACCCCAAAGGACCCCGATCCCCCTACCCCAACCCCGAAGGAACCCCCGTACCCCAACCCAAAGAACCCCGACCCCCTACCCCAACCCCAAAGGAAACCCCCGGCCCCCAAAGGACCCCGGGCCACCCAAAGGCCCCTCAATCCCCCAAAAGCCCCCGAGCCACCACTGCCCCCCCCCCCCGGCCCAAAAGCCTCCGGGTCTCCCAAGTGCCCCGAGGGCCCTGAATTTTTTTAATACTTTTGATTCTATTTGTTTGCATGTCTGGGTTTATGTTTGCAAGCTCAAGAATTTGTCATTGTTGGTTTGTATATCTAAAGTGCCTGTCATTCTCTGTTTGTGTGTATGATTCTATTTGTTGGCATGTCTGGGTTGGTGTTTGCAAGTCCAAGAATTTGTCTTTGTTGGTTTGAATGTCTTTAGTGTCTGTCTTTCTCTGTTTGGGTGTCTGATTCTATTTGTTTGCATGTCTGGGTTGGTGTTTGCAAGTCCAAGAATTTGTCTTTGATGGTTGGTTGTTTGATTCTATTTGTTTGCATGTCTGGTTTGGTGTTTGAAAGTCCAAGTATTTGTCTTTTTTGGTTTGTATATCTAAAGTGCCGGTCTTTCTCTGTTTGCATGTCTGATTCTATTTGTTTGCATGTCTGGGTTGGTGTTTGCAAGTCCAAGTATTTGTCTTTATTGGTTTGTATATCTAAAGTGCCTATCTTTCTCTGTTTGTGTGACTGACTCTATTTGTTTGCATGTCTGGGTTGATGTTTGTTAGTCCAATTATTTTGCAAGTCCAAGTATTTGTCTTTGTTGGTTTGTATATATAAAGTGTCTGTCTTTCTCTGTTTTTATGTCTGATTCTATTTGTTTGCATGTCTGGGTTGGTGTTTGTAAGTCCAAGAATTTGTCTTTGTTGGCTTGTATATCTAAAGTGCCTGTCTTTCTCTGTTTACATGTCTGAACTATTTGTTTGCATGTCTGGGTTGGTGTTTGTAAGTCCAAGTATTTGTCTTTGTTGGTTTGTATATCTAAAGTGCCGGTCTTTCTCTGTTTACATGTATGATTCTATTTGTTTACATGTCTGGTTGTTTTGAATGTCTAAAGTGTCTGTCTTTCTCTGTTTGTATGTCTGATTCTATTTGTTTGCATGTCTGGGTTGGTGTTTGCATGTCCAAGAATTTGTCTTTGTTGGTTTGAATGTCTAAAGTGCATGTCTTTCTCTGTTTGTGTGTTTGATTCTATTTGTTTGCATGTCTGGGTTGGTGATTGCAAGTCCAAGTATTTGTCTTTGTTGGTTTGAATGTCTAAAGTGCCTGTCTATCTCTGTTTGTGTGAATGATTCTGTTTGTTTGAATGTATGGGTTGGTGTTTGCAAGTCAAAGAATGTGTCTTTGTTGGTTTGAATGTCTAAAGTGTCTGTCATTCTCTGTTTGTGTGTTTGATTCTATTTGTTTGCATGTCTGGGTTGGTGTTTGCATGTCCTAGAATTTGTCTTTGGTGGTTTGAATGTCTAAAGTGCATGTCTTTCTCTGTTTGTTTGTCTGATTCTATTTGTTTGCATGTCTGGGTTGGTGTTTGCAAGTCCAAGTATTTGTCTTTTTTGGTTTGAATGTCTAAAGTGTCTGTCTTTCTCTCTTTGTGTGTCTAATTATATTTGTTTGCATGTCTGGGTTGATGTTTGCAAGTTCCTGAATTTGTCTTAATTTGTTTGAATATCTAAAGTGTTTGTCTTTCTCTGTTTGTGTTTGATTCTATTTGGTTGCATGTCTGGGTTGATGTTTGCAAGCCCAAAAATTTGTTTTTGTTGGTTTGAATGTCTAAAGTGTCTGTCTTTCTCTGTTTGTGTGTCTAATTCTGTTTGTTTGCATGTCTGGGTTGGTGTTTGCAAGTCCGAGTGTTTGTCTTTAATGGTTTGAATGTCTAAAGTGTCTATCTTTCCCTATTTGTCTGTTTGATTCTATTTGTTTACATGTCTGGGTTTGTGTTTGCATGTAAAAGTATTTGTACTTGTTTGTTTTAATGTCTTAAGTGTCTGTCTTTCTATGTTTATGTGTTTGATTTTATTTCTTTGCATGTATGGGTTGGTGTTTGAAAGTCCAAGTATTTGTTATTGGTGGTTTGAATGTCTTAAGTGTTTGTCTTTCTCTGTTTGTTTGTCTGATTCTATTTGTTTGCATGTCTGTGTTGGTGTTTGTAAGTCCAAGTATTTGTCGTTGCTGGTTTGAATGACTAAAGTGTCTGTCTTTCTCTGTTTATGTGTATGATTCTATTTGGTTGCATGTCTGGGTTGGTGTTTGCAAGTCCTAGTATTTGTCTTTGATGGTTTAAATGTCTAAAGTGTCTGTCCTTCTCTGTTTTTTTGTCTGATTCTATTTGTTTGAATGTCTGGGTTGGTGATTGCAAGTCCAAGAATTGGTCTTTGTTGGTTTGAATGTCTAAAGTGTCTGTCTTTCTCTGTTTGTGTGTCTGATTCTATTTGTTGGCATGTCGGGGTTGGTGTTTGCAAGTCCTAGAATTTGTCTTTTCTGGTTTGAATGTCTAAAGTGTCTGTCTTTCTCTGTTTGTGTGTCTGATTCTATTTGTTTGCTTGTCTGGGTTGGTGGTTGCAAGTCCAACTATTTGTCGTTGTTGGTTTGAATGTCTAAAGTTTCTGTCTTTCTCTGTTTGTATATCTGATTCTATTTGTTGGCATGTCGGGGTTGGTGTTTGCAAGTCCTAGAATTTGTCTTTTCTGGTTTGAATGTCTAAAGTGTCTGTCTTTCTCTGTTTGTGTGTCTGATTCTATTTGTTTGCATGTCTGGGTTGGTGTTTTCAAGTCCAAGTATTTGTCTTTGTTGGTTTGAATGTCTAAAGTGTCTGTCCTTCTCTGTTTGTGTGCCTGATTCTATTTGTTTGCATGTCTGGGTTGATGTTTGTTAGTCCAATTATTTTGCAAGTCCAAGTATTTGTCTTTGTTGGTTTGTATATATAAAGTGACTGTCTTTCTCTGTTTTTATGTCTGATTCTATTTGTTTGCATGTCTGGGTTGGTGTTTGTAAGTCCAAGAATTTGTCTTTGTTGGCTTGTATATCTAAAGTGCCTGTCTTTCTCTGTTTACATGTCTGAACTATTTGTTTGCATGTCTGGGTTGGTGTTTGTAAGTCCAAGTATTTGTCTTTGTTGGTTTGTATATCTAAAGTGCCGGTCTTTCTCTGTTTACATGTCTGATTCTATTTGTTTACATGTCTGGTTGATTTGAATGTCTAAAGTGTCTGTCTTTCTCTGATTGCATGTCTGATTCTATTTGTTTGCATGTCTGGGTTGGTGTTTGCATGTCCAAGAATTTGTCTTTGGTGGTTTGAAAGTCTAAAGTGCATGTCTTTCTCTGTTTGTTTGTCTGATTCTATTTGTTTGCATGTCTGGGTTGGTGATTGCAAGTCCAAGTATTTGTCTTTTTTGGTTTGAATGTCTAAAGTGTCTGTCTTTCTCTGTTTGTGTGTCTAATTCTATTTGTTTGCATGTCTGGGTTGATGTTTGCAAGTTCCTGAATTTGTCTTCGTTTGTTTGAATGTCTAGAGTGTTAGTCTTTCTCTGTTTGTGTGTCTGATTCTATTTGTTTGCATGTCTGGGTTGCTGTTTGCAAGCCCAAGAATTTTTCTTTGTTGGTTTGAATGTCTAAAGTGTCTGTCTGTCTCTGTTTGTGTGTCTAATTCTCTTTGTTTGCATGTCTGAGTTGATGTTTGCAACTCCAAGTATTTGCCTTTTTTGGTTTGAATATCTGAAGTTTCTTCCTTTATCTGTTTGAGTGTCTAAGTATATTTGTTTGCATTTCTGGGTTGTTGTTTGCAAGTCAAAGAATTTGTATTTTTTGGTTTGAATTTCTAAAGTGTCTGTCATTCTCTGTTTGTGTGTCTGATTCTATTTGTTTGCATGTCTGGGTTGGTGTTTGCATGTCCTAGAATTTGTCTTTGGTGGTTTGAATGTCTAAAGTGAATGTCTTTCTCTGTTTGTTTGTCTGATTCTATTTGTTTGCATGTCTGGGTTGGTGTTTGCAAGTCCAAGTATTTGTCTTTTTTGGTTTGAATGTCTAAAGTGTCTGTCTTTCTCTCTTTGTGTGTCTAATTCTATTTGTTTGCATGTCTGGGTTGATGTTTGCAAGTTCCTGAATTTGTCTTCATTTGTTTGAATATCTAAAGTGTTTGTCTTTCTCTGTGTGTGATTCTATTTGTTTGCATGTCTGGGTTGATGTTTGCAAGCCCAAGAATTTGTCTTTGTTGGTTTGAATGTCTAAAGTGTCTGTCTTTCTCTGTTTGTGTGTCTAATTCTATTTGTTTGCATTTTCGGGTTGGTGTTTGCAAGTCCAAGTATTTGTCTTTGTTGGTTTGAATGTCTAAAGTGTCTGTCTTTCTCTGTTTGTGTGACTGATTCTATTTGTTTGCATGTCTGGGTTGGTGTTTGCAAGTCCAAGAATTTGTTATTGCTGGTTTGAATGTCTTAAGTGTTTGTCTTTCTCTGTTTGTTTGTCTGATTCTATTTGTTTGCATGTCTGTGTTGGTGTTTGTAAGTCCAAATTTTTGTCGTTGCGGGTTTGAATGTCTAAAGTGCCTGTCTTTCTCTGTTTATGTGTATGATTCTATTTGGTTGCATGTCTGGGTCGGTGTTTGCAAGTCCTAGTATTTGTCTTTGATGGTTTAAATGTCTAAAGTGTCTGTCCTTCTCTGTTTGTTTGTCTGATTCTATTTGTTTGAATGTCTGGGTTGGTGATTGCAAGTCCAAGAATTGGTCTTTGTTGGTTTGAATGTCTAAAGTGTCCGTCTTTCTCTGTTTGTGTGTATGATTCTATTTGTTGGCATGTCGGGGTTGGTGTTTGCAAGTCCTAGAATTTGTCTTTTCTGGTTTGAATGTCTAAAGTGTCTGTCTTCCTCTGTTTGCGTGTCTGATTCTATTTGTTTGCATGTCTGGGTTGGTGTTTGCAAGTCCAAGTATTTGTCTTTGTTGGTTTGAATGTCTAAAGTGTCTGTCCTTCTCTGTTTGTGTGTCTGATTCTATTTGTTTGCATGTCTGGGTTGGTGTTTGCAAGCCCAAGAATTTGTCTTTGTTGTTTTGAATGTCTAAAGTTTCTGTCTTTCTCTTTTTGTGTGTCTGATTCTATTTGTTTGCGTGGCTGGGTTGGTGTTTGCAAGTCCAAGAATTTGTCTTTATTGGTTGGATTGTCTAAAGTGTCTATCTTTCTCTGTTTGTGTGTCTGATTCTATTTGTTTGCTAGTCTGGGTTGGTGGTTGCAAGTCCAACTATTTGTCTTTGTTGGTTTGAATGTCTAAAGTGTCTGTCTTTCTCTCTTTGTGTGTCTGATTCTATTTGTTTGCATGTCTGGGTTGGTGTTTGCAAGTCCAAGTATTTGTCTTTTTGCTTTGATTGTCTAAAGTGTCTGTCTTTCTCTTTTTGTATGTCTGATTCTATTTGTTTGCATGTCTGGGTTGGTGTTAGCAAGCCCAAGAATTTGTCTTTGTTGGTTTGAATGTCTAAAGTTTCTGTCTTTCTCTGTTTGTGTGTCTGATTCTATTTGTTTGAAATAGGAATTTTAGAAGATGATTTTAGAAGATGATTTAAAAGAGGATTTGAGGGTGACACTCTGTGGTCGTTATAATACACAAGTTCCATTTGAACAGTTTTGTGAGGTCCCCTACCCCAACAACCCCCTACCCCAACCCCAAAGCACCCCGATTCCCCTACCCCAACCCCAAAGCACCCCGATTCCCCTACCCCAACCCCGAAGGAACCCCCTACCCCAACCCAAAGACCCCTGACCCCCCTACCCCAACCCCAAAGGAACCCCCGGCCCCTAAGGGCCCCCGGGCCACCCAAAGGCCCCCAAGCCCCCAAAAGTCCCCGAGCCCCCACTGCCCCCCCCCCCGGCCCCAAATCCCACGGCTCTCCCAAGTGCCCCGAGGGCGAAATTTTTTGTTAATACTTTTGATTCTATTTGTTTGCATGTCTGGGTTTATGTTTGCAAGCTCAAGAATTTGTCATTGTTGGTTTGTATATCTAAAGTGCCTGTCATTCTCTGTTTGTGTGTCTGATTCTATTTGTTGGCATGTCTGGGCTGGTGTTTGCAAGTCCAAGAATTTGTCTTTGATGGTTTGAATGTCTAAAGTGTCTGTCTTTCTCTGTTTAGGTGTTTGATTCTATTTGTTTGCATGTTTGGGTCTGTGTTTGAAAGTCCAAGAATTAGTCTTTGATGGTTGGGTGTTTTATTCTATTTGTTTGAATGTCTGGGTTGGTGTTTGCAAGTCCAAGTATTTGTCTTTGTTGGTTTGAATGTCTAAAGTGCCTATCTTTCTCTGTTTGTATGTCTGATTTTATTTGTATGTATGTGTGGTTTAGTGTTTGTAATTCCAAGAATTTGTCTTTGTTGGCTTGTATATCTAAAGTGCCTGTCTTTCTCTGTTTACATGTCTGAACTATTTGTTTGCATGTCTGGGTTGGTGTTTGTAAGTCCAAGTATTTGTCTTTGTTGGTTTGTATATCTAAAGTGCCGGTCTTTCTCTGTTTACATGTATGATTCTATTTGTTTACATGTCTGGTTGATTTGAATGTCTAAAGTGTCTGTCTTTCTCAGTTTGCATGTCTGATTCTATTTGTTTGCATGTCTGGATTGGTGTTTGCATGTCCAAGAATTTGTCTTTGGTGGTTTGAATGTCTAAAGTGCATGTCTTTCTCTGTTTGTTTGTCTGATTCTATTTGTTTGCATGTCTGGGTTGGTGATTGCAAGTCCAAGAATTTGTCTTTTTTGGTTTTAATGTCTAAAGTGTCTGTCTTTCTCTCTTTGTGTGTCTAATTATATTTGTTTGCATGTCTGGGTTGATGTTTGCAAGTTCCTGAATTTGTCTTCGTTTGTTTGAATGTCTAGAGTTTCTGTCTTTCTCTGTTTGTGTGTCTGATTCTATTTGTTTGAATGTCTGGGTTGGTGTTTGCAAGTCCAAGAATTTGTCTTTGTTGGTTTGAATGTCTAAAGTTTTTGTCTTTCTCTGTTTGTGTGTCTGATTCTATTTGTTTGCATGTCTGGGTTGGTGTTTGCAAGCCCAAGAATTTGTCTTTGATGGTTTGAATGTCTAAGGTGTCTGTCTTTCTCTGTTTGTGTGTCTGATTCTATTTTTTTGTATGTCTGGGTTAGTGTTTGCAAGTCCAAGTATTTGTCTTTGTTGGTTTGAATGTCTAAAGTGTCTGTCTTTCTCTGTTTGTGTGTTTGATTCTATTTGTTTGCATGTCTGGGTTGGTGTTTGCAAGTCCAAGAATTTGTTATTGCTGGTTTGAATGTCTCAAGTGTCTGTTTTTCTCTGTTTGTGTGTCTGATTCTATTTGTTTGCATGTCTGTGTTGGTGTTTGTAAGTCCAAGTATTTGTCGTTGCTGGTTTGAATGTCTAAAGTGTCTGTCTTTCTCTGTTTATGTGTATGATTCTATTTGGTTGCATGTCTGGGTTGGTGTTTGCAAGTCCAAGTATTTGTCTTTGCTGGTTTGAATGTCTAAAGTGTCTGTCCTTCTCTGTTTGTTTGTCTGATTATATTTGTTTGCATGTCTGGGTTGGTGATTGCAAGTCCAAGAATTTGTCTTTGTTGGTTTGAATGTCTAAAGTGTCGGTCTTTCTCTGTTTGTGTGTATGATTATATTTGTTGGCATGTCGGGGTTGGTGTTTGCAAGTCCTAGAATTTGTCTTTCCTGGTTTGAATGTCTAAAGTGTCTGTCTTTCTATGTTTGTGTGTCAGATTCTATTTGTTTGCATGTCTGGGTTGGTGTTTGCAAGTCCAAGTATTTTTCTTTGTTTGTTTGAATGTCTAAAGTGTCTGTCTTTTACTGTTTGTATGTTTCATTCTATATCTTAGCATGTCTGGGTTTATGTTTGCAAGTCCAAGAATTTGTCTTTGTTGGTTTGATTGTCTAAAGTGTCTGTCTTTCTCTGTTTGTGTGTCTGATTCTGTTTGTTTGCTTGTCTGGGTTGGTGGTTGCAAGTCCAACTATTTGTCTTTGTTGGTTTTAATGTCTAAGTGTCTGTCTTTCTCTCTTTGTGTGTCTGATTCTATTTGTTTGCATGTCTGGGTTGGTGTTTGCAAGTCCAAGTATTTGTCTTTTTGGTTTGATAGTCTAAAGTGTCTGTCTTTCTCTGTTTGTATGTCTGATTCTATTTGTTTGCATGTCTGGGTTGGTGTTAGCAAGCCCAAGAATTTGTCTTTGTTGGTTTGAATGTCTAAAGTTTCTGTCTTTCTCTGTTTTTGTGTCTGATTCTATTTGTTTGCTTGTCTGGGTTGGTGGTTGCAACTCCAACTATTTGTGTTTGTTGGTTTGAATGTCTAAAGTGTCTGTCTTTCTCTTTTTATATGTCTGATTCTATTTGGTTGCATGTCTGGGTTGGTGTTTGCATGCCCAAGGATTTGTCTTTGTTGGTTTGAATGCCTAAAGTGTCTGTCTTTCTCTCTTTTTGTGTCTGATTCTATTTGTTTGAATGTCTGGGTTGGTGTTTGCATGTCCAAAAATTTGTCTTTGGTGGTTTGAATGTCTAAAGTGCATGTCTTTCTCTGTTTGTTTGTCTGATTCTATTTGTTTGCATGTCTGGGTTGGTGTTTGCGAGTACAAGTATTTGTCTTTTTTGGTTTTAATGTCTAAAGTGTCTGTCTTTCTCTCTTTGTGTGTCTAATTCTATTTGTTTGCATGTCTGGATTGATGTTTGCAAGTTCCTGAATTTGTCTTCGTTTGTTTGAATGTCTAAAGTTTCTGTCTTTCTCTGTTCGTGTGTCTGATTCTATTTGTTTGCATGTCTGGGTTGGTGTTTGCAAGTCCAAGAATTTGTCTTTGTTGGTTTGATTGTCTAAAGTGTTTGTCTTTCTCTGTTTGTGTGTCTGATTGTATTTGTTTGCATGTCTGGGTTGATGTTTGCAAGCCCAAGAATTTGTCTTTGTTTGTTTGAATGTCTAAAGTGTCTTTCTTTCTCTGTTTGTGTGTCTAATTCTATTTGTTTGTATGTCTGGGTTAGTGTTTGCAAGTCCAAGTATTTGTCTTTGTTGGTTTGAATGTCTAAAGTGTCTGTCTTTCTCTGTTTGTGTGTTTGATTCTATTTGTTTGCATGTCTGGGTGGGTGTTTGCAAGTCCAAGAATTTGTTATTGCTGGTTTGAATGTCTCAAGTGTCTGTTTTTCTCTGTTTGTGTGTCTGATTCTATTTGTTTGCATGTCTGTGTTGGTGTTTGTAAGTCCAAGTATTTGTCGTTGCTGGTTTGAATGTCTAAAGTGTCTGTCTTTCTCTGTTTTTGTGTATGATTCTATTTGGTTGCATGTCTGGGTTGGTGTTTGCAAGTCCTAGTATTTGTCTTTGATGGTTTGAATGTCTAAAGTGTCTGTCATTCTCTGTTTGTTTGTCTGATTCTATTTGTTTGAATGTCTGGGTTGGTGATTGCAAGTCCAAGAATTTGTCTTTGTTGGTTTGAATGTCTAAAGTGTCGGTCTTTCTCTGTTTGTGTGTATGATTATATTTGTTGGCATGTCGGGGTTGGTGTTTGCAAGTCCTAGAATTTGTCTTTCCTGGTTTGAATGTCTAAAGTGTCTGTCTTTCTCTGTTTGTGTGTCTGATTCTATTTGTTTGCAAGTCTGGGTTGGTGTTTGCAAGTCCAAGTATTTGTCTTTGTTGGTGTGACTTTCTAAAGTTTCTGTCCTTCTCTGTTTGTGTGTCTGATTCTATTTGTTAGCAAGTCTGTGTTGGTGTTTTCAAGCCCAAGAATTTGTCTTTGTTGGTTTGATTGTCTAAAGTGTCTGTCTTTCTCTGTTTGTGTGTCTGATTCTGTTTGTTTGCTTGTCTGGGTTGGTGGTTGCAAGTCCAACTATTTTTCTTTGTTGGTTTGAATGTCTAAGTGTCTGTCTTTCTCTCTTTGTGTGTCTGATTCTATTTGTTTGCATGTCTGGGTTGGTGTTTGCAAGTCCAAGTATTTGTCTTTTTGGTTTGATAGTCTAAAGTGTCTGTCTTTCTCTGTTTGTATGTCTGATTCTATTTGTTTGCATGTCTGGGTTGGTGTTAGCAAGCCCAAGAATTTGTCTTTGTTGGTTTGAATGTCTAAAGTTTCTGTCTTTCTCTGTTTTTGTGTCTGATTCTATTTGTTTGCTTGTCTGGGTTGGTGGTTGCAAGTCCAACTATTTGTGTTTGTTGGTTTGAATGTCTAAAGTGTCTGTCTTTCTCTTTTTATATGTCTGATTCTATTTGGTTGCATGTCTGGGTTGGTGTTTGCATGCCCAAGGATTTGTCTTTGTTGGTTTGAATGCCTAAAGTGTCTGTCTTTCTCTCTTTTTGTGTCTGATTCTATTTGTTTGAATGTCTGGGTTGGTGTTTGCATGTCCAAGAATTTGTCTTTGGTGGTTTGAATGTCTAAAGTGCATGTCTTTCTCTGTTTGTTTGTCTGATTCTATTTGTTTGCATGTCTGGGTTGGTGTTTGCAAGTCCAAGTATTTGTCTTTTTTGGTTTGAATGTCTAAAGTGTATGTCTTTCTCTCTTTGTGTGTCTAATTCTATTTGTTTGCATGTCTGGATTGATGTTTGCAAGTTCCTGAATTTGTCTTCGTTTGTTTGAATGTCTAAAGTTTCTGTCTTTCTCTGTTCGTGTGTCTGATTCTATTTGTTTGCATGTCTGGGTTGGTGTTTGCAAGTCCAAGTATTTGTCTTTGTTGGTTTGAATGTCTAAAGTGTCTGTCTTTCACTGTTTGTGTGTCTGATTCTATTTGTTTGCATGTCTGGGTTGATGTTTGCAAGCCCAAGAATTTGTCTTTGTTGGTTTGAATGTCTAAAGTGTCTGTCTTTCTCGGTTTATATGTCTACTTCTATTTGTTTGCATGTTTGGGCTGATTTTTGCAAGTCAAAGAGTTTGTCTTTGTTAGTTTGAATGTCTAAAGTGTCTTTCTTTCTCTGTTTGTTTGTTTGATTCTATTTGTTTGCATGTCTGGGTTGGTGTTTGCAAGTCCAAGAATTTGTTAGTGGCGTATAATGGCGTTCAAGTATAAATAGTAGATTTTGGTCATAAACTTATCAAAGTATCCTAAGCATTGAACCCTAAAAAAACTAAAAATGACAAAAAGAAAGTGAAAAAGATGTACTTTTGGTTACTACTACGAATGGAACCCGGATTTTCAAAACGTGTTTTTAAACTTTTGGTTACTCTGGTTCATCTTTTACTAAGTTGCAGCGAGAGCTAAAATAATCATGTATATGACGATTATTTTTATTACTTCAGTTACTATGGGTTACAGTTAGTTCCTTAATGTAACGAATAAAAATAAAACTAAATTTAAAATTTTTGGGTGTTTTCTAATTTTATGTAAAAAATTAAAATTATTGTTCAGACACGTCATTATTTTTTATCAATTTAAAATAAATTTGCTATATAGGGGTATTGGACAAGGCGGTTCTAATAGTGTACTTATTTTCTTGATCTAACTCTAGTTAAGCGTACAAAATTATCAAAGGGGAAATCTTCCCTCACCTTTTGTGTCCAAAACATTTTGCATTAAAGAAAAAACTATCCATAGTAACTGAAGTATTATAAGGAATCACTATATAGATGATGAATGTTTCTTAAGGAATCATCAAAAGTAATTATAATATTATAATAAAGATCCGGGTTGCAGCGGTAGCTAGAAACCTAGTAAGAGACGATCACGTCCAATGTTAAGAAATAAAAAAAACCCTAACTCCTAAAAAAAGACTCAGATCAAAATAAAAAGTACACCATTAAAACCGCCTTGTCCAAAGCCCCTATAAAAGAAACTTACCGCCCTTTGGCTTGAATAACAAAGAAAATATGTTGGCTTGAAAATCAAGAAAATGGCCTTTAACCACGTTATTCTCCACAAACCTCTTCTTCTTCTATTTAACAGCAGGCGGGATTTTCAGTATAACTATTTAGCCCTTTTCCTTTTGCTTCACTCTGTGGGCTACAGAGCTACTGGCTTGATTGCCTCATATTTATTAGATATATTCAGATATCTTTCAGCAGGTCTTTCGACTCTAGGAGCTCAAATATAAGATGATAGATGTCGATTTCTATGCTCTGTGTGCAGGTATAGGTGGCTAGGCTCTTGGCTGATAGTGGGATTTTGTGGTGTTTGAAGTATTTTAACAGTTTACAAAGCAAGGTATGTTGTGCAGACGTCAGCATATTACATTCAAATAGGCAATGGTCAATTGTTTCATTATTCATATTACAATGCCTGCAAAGGGGGGACAGGGGAATTGAACCACTTGAATTAGAAAACTTATATGAGCATGCAAGGAAATTTAGTCCATTTGTTCCAGAACGAATTCTATGATAAATTTTAGAAAGATACTTATTGGGAAAGGGGGAAAGGATAGGATTAATCTTATTAAAATTAATATCTGACAGCCTCCATCGGTAAATATCTCTAATTGGTATTGGTCTCCCACTTGGCTGGTCAATATTTATAGCATTTTTTGCTATTTCATCAACCTGATGATTACCACTTATGCCAGAGTGGCTAGGAATGTACTGAAAGTAAGTTTTTATGCCGCTTGAAGCAAGATTATCAATAATACTGAGGCAATGATAAGTGTCAAAGTCCAACTTATATTGAGGAGCTGAGGCCAGCAACTCAAGGCTTGATAAAGAGTCGGAATAGATGATAATATTATTCTAATTTTCAATCAAAGGTTGGTTTTGCTTAAGGTGTTATAATGCCATGATTATGGCATTTAACTCAGCAGACATTATAGATAAATTATTAAATAATCTCTCTCCCATTGCAATTTTCAGGTGAGGAAGGAAAACACCACTTGCAACTTTCTCATCCATTTTTGACCCACCCATCAACAAATATTTGGAAGTGATTTTTATAGGTAATTGTATTAAGTTCTGCAAATTTTTTCTGGACAAAAGCAATGGAGGTTAAATCTTTATTCCATTTTGAAAATTCAGTATTTATTATGGGAAATGACCAATTCCATAGAGGGGATTGGGGGAAAGTAGGTGCAATAGACTTTGCTGGTACAGGGAACTTCTTTTGAATATTGGCATACTCATCTGCAATACCTCTATACATGGCTGGATTTCTTAACCAATTATGTAATGTGTGTGAGCTATTTGATTCAATTTTTGTAAGATGTTTTATCAAGAGAAAGCTACATCTATCCCTTATTGTTGTTAATCCACTCTCCATAAGCAGAAACTTGGTGCTTGTGGGTTTCCTAAGACCAAATATGAGACGTATTATATCATTTTGTGTTGTTTAAATTTTTGCATCTGGGTCTTTGCACAAGCACCATAGACAATGAGCCCATAGTCAATATGGGGTCTTATATATGAGTTATAAAACTGGAGTAAGGTTTTCTCCTTACAGCCCCAGGGTGTGGAAAGAAGTCTTTTTAGTATACTTGCTTTTTCATAGCATTTTTTTATTGTGTTTGAAATGTGGAGGTGGAAATTAAGTTTTTGGTCAAGCATGAGACCTAGGTAATTAATATTATTATCTTCTGGAATAGTTGTTTTATTTAGAGTTAGTTTTACATTAACATGGTTTCGCTTCCGGTGAAATTGGATTATTTTTGACTTGGTGGGTGCAATGGGTAAATCTGAATGTCGAGAGAATTTTTCAAACTGGAAAAGTGACTTTTGCAGATTTGACTGTGCAATCTGAAAGGTGTTAGCAGATGACTATAGCACCAGATCATCAGCATATTGTAGATTCGTGTGGGGTAGGCTCATGTCCCAGAGATATAGGACAAAAAGGAGGCAACTGAGGACTGCTCCCTGAGATAGGCCTTTGGATATTGTCTTTTGGTGTGAAGAGGCTGAACCAACACAAACAATGAAACTTCGCACTTCTATGAAGGATTTAATAAAGGATACTAGCTTAGGAGGTACTCCAAGGTTTGCAAGTTTATTTAAAAGGATTTGGTGGTTCACATTGTCATAAGCTCCTTCAAAATATAGGAAAGCTGCCACTAGGATATTATTTTTTGAGAAAGATTCATTTATTGCATTTGTTAGCAAAATGAAAGCATCTGTTGAGGAGTGGTATTTCCTGAATCCAGTTTGAGTGTGTGGGATCATGTTATTTTTCTCAACAAACCAGAGGAGTCTGTGATAAATCATTTTCTCCATTATTTTCCCCATCACAGGTGTAATCATTATAGGCCTATAAGACTCAGTGTTATCTTTTGGTTTATTTTTCTTTAGGATTGGTAGGAGGGACGAACATTTCCATATATTGGGGAACCTAGAAGATGCCCAAGCGTGATTATAACAATTTAGCAGTTCTTGTTTGTATGAAGGTGTGAGATTCTTTATCCATGTAGGGTGTATATTGTCATAGCTACTGCTAGTTTTGGACCTAATATGATGTATTGCATTATTCAATTCCTGGATAGAAAATGGATTAGTTATGTACTCGGATCCTGGGCGTGGTTGGTAACTAGGGTTCATAGGAATTGTGGACAGTTTGCTTTGATTATATGATGTTAGCTTATTAACGAAAAGAGTTGCAAATAGGATAGCCTTTTCATTATCATTGTCATAATGGGTATTATTATGTATAAGCTCATACAGGAGTGGGTTGGGAGAAGTCTTTTTCCCACATATGTGGCTTATGACTTTATGTATAATTGGCTCATTTGTTTCTCTGGAGAGATTATTTGCAAAATTATTCCAGTATTTATATTTAGCATCTATTATAGTCCTTTTTAGATTAGATTCTGCTTGTAATTTTTTTAAATATGTAGTAGGTGTTGGTTTTTTTTATGAATTCTGTCCTAGCTGCCTTTTTTATCCTCCATTTATTTAGGCACTCATTTGTCCACCATGCTTTAGGAATTTGTTTAGGGAATGTTTTCTTAGGTGTTGTCCTGGGGATAGCATGATTAGCTGTATTTATTAGTAAAGCTGTCAACGCTTCAGCATGTGTGTCAACTGTTGTGTTAGAAATGCATGAACTTTGGGTGAAACTTGTAATTTCATCATTTAGCTTATTTTGGAAAATAGACCAATTTGCTTTAGTGTTGATATATTTGGATGTATGAGATAAAGTTTCAGCAGGTTCATTTAGGGAGCAAACTATAGCAAAGTGGTCTGTACATAGACTATCAATTTTATTTATGTAAATTTTGTTCAAAAAATTTAAAGACACAATTTGTAGGTCAATTGTGGAGAAATTGCCACTTTTGGGGTTGAAATAAGTATTCAGGTTTGGAGGGGTAGCAACAGCTAATTCATTATTATTTGAAGTCATATGCTCAATAAATTTACCAGCTTTATTTGCTGGTTTATTCCCCCAAAAAAGACTGTGGGCATTGAAATCACCACAAATAATGATATTTTTTAACATATTAGAATTATTTATATAAGTAAAGAAATCCTTGGCATCTGTAGTTTGGCCATTAGGGTTATAAAAGCTTATTATGTAGGTTTTTAAATTATTCAGCCAAACACTTATACCAATTACATCAACATCATGATTTTTTCCAGATCTTTCATCCAGATTTTTTCAAAATCTGGAAAATTGATGCCACAAAATTTTATATTATTATTAACTAATAAAGCTACACCACCTCCTTTTCTCTCTGAAGATATATCCTTTCTCAGGATAGTATATCCCAGAGACTTAATTTGTTGATTTTGGGTTAAATGAGTTTCCTGGAGGCAAGCAATATTAATTGAATTATTATTCATAAATGATATTAGTTAATTTAGCTTATTTTCTGTGAGTGATCTTACATTCCATTGGAGTATTGATAAATGTTGTGTTGTTGATTTATTCTTCATATAACTGTGTATCAATGTTCAGCTTTGTTAAGAGTAAAGCAAGATCTTTTTTTGCTTGAATGAGCATATCATCTGGGATGTAGATTTTTGCCAATTCTGCAATAATTTTTGTTTTCTGTAGTTGATGTATGTTCATGGCCTGAACTGCATTACAGTTTAGAATGAATAAGCATATATTTGGGGATTGCATTTTTGGTAGTGCATCCTGTTTGTTGGTTAAGGGATTGATTCCTGGTAGTGTTTCTGGTTTGTTTCTTCTTGGGAGGGAGGGCCAGGCTGGCCCCATCTCACCGGACAAGGAAGCTTGTTGGCTTGGTGATTCCTTCTGATAGGGATTTGAGCTAGGGGGCTTAGAAGATGGTGTTTTATATGGGGTGCTTGATGCATTGAGGGCATTTGACTTGGGGGTTTTTGTTGTTTTCATTACAGGCTTTATTTGGTATTGTTGGGCAGCATTTGCTTCCATTGCTGCAAAGGGGTATGGGATGGCCTTCTCTGTTGATATTTGGAGTGTTAGAGCTCTTTTCTTGTATGCAGGGCATAATGATTTATTTGTAGATTCATTTGGGCCTTTGCAATTGATGCATGTAGGCTGAGTGTTGTTGCAAGTTGTCAGCTCTTCTTTTTTTTTAATAGTAACAATGGGTTTATTTAAAAAAAAAAAATATATACATCATCGATTCCCTGAAGCAATGCTTGTGCGGGAAATTCATTCGGGAGAATTTCATTGCATTTGTTTGTCGTGTGTCCCAGTTTGAAACACTTCTGATACTGAATAGGCTTAGGTTTGTATTCCTTGTGTGGTTTGATTTGCCCAAATAGGAATAATTTTTCTGGGATATCAATTTTATCCTTCAGTGTGAATAAGAAGGATCTACTAGTTTTTAGGCCATTAGAGTTGGGTTTTCCAAGTTGGGTAACATCCTCAACTGGGATTGTGTTTCCAGCCCTATCTGAAAGGCCTTCTTTTAACTCCTGAGTAGATATCTCTGGGGGAACATTATAAACTACTATTTTTGTTGGTGATTGTCTTGGGTTCCAATTAGATGCAATAATTGGGTTATTCAGAAGGGATTTAAGGTTAATTATTGTTTCTGCTGATTTCTGATCTTCTACAGCTATTAGCAGAGATCCATCACGGTTAATGTTAAGAGAGAACATTGATTTTAGCAATTTAAAAATTGCAACTCTTATTGCAGTGATCATTTTTATTTCAAAGGGGGTAGTGGGAGTAATTTTAAGGTAAATTCCTAAGTTTTTGGAGGGAGGATCTTGGGCAGGGAGAGGGGAAATGCTTTTAATTGGGGAGATTTTTTTCCTTTTTTTAGAACTTCTAGAGAGGACCTCTTGAAACCCATTATCATCATTTATGGTTACATTAGCCCCCACACTTATCATTGTCCTATTCTCCGAATTGGAGCTATCATTAGAACTTTGAGATAGGGTGCTTGACCAGCCAGGATGGGTATCTTTCACTATGACACTTTCACTGGAAATTGGATTTGGGATCTGGGGGGACTTTTTTTTTTGGAGGACTTCTAATCATTGCCTATTGGAAAAAGCTTTAAAAACAAAAATAAAACTAAAACAAGAAGGGAAAATAGATGATATCAAACCGTCTGCACTATACTATCGGGAGGATAAACACCACAGTATAGCCCTGAGGATGACTTGAGCAGAATTGGTTTAGTACAACTGCTGATTAGAAGAGATAATAATCACAAGAAAATATATTTCGATTTTCTTGTAAGGTTGCTGTTGCTGAACGAACTGATTTCCAAACTGAATTCAGCGTCCTTCGACGCAAACGGGATATTTTTTTTCTTTCTTCTTCTTCTTCTTCTTTTCCACAGATAGCTTGGCACTGGAACATCGTAGAGAGTTGTTCAATGGCTCATTTTATAGGAAATCTCTAGATCTAGTGCTATTTGTACTTATTTTTTGTAAATTAATTATTTTTTACGAAAAACTTAATTTTTTACATACAATATTGATCAATGACGTCATAATCGTTGGATATAGTTAATACATAAAAGGCTCGATCATCGAATTTAAGCTGAAACTAAGTAAAGGATAATTATGCCTCCATATATTCACAGTGATGTATAAGATTTCCCATTACATCTGTAAACTGTTCCACAGTTACCGGTCCATACCTTGGAAGCTTTTCACTAAACATGCAACATTTCTTTTGGATATTACTATAAAGCTTTGCGAAAGCATCTCTATCTGACTTTTCAACAAAATCCATTCTTTCAGAGATAATTTTAATCTTTAATTTTGAATATTTTTCGTAATCCCGGTAAAAGATTGGTAAAATTTTTCTCAATTTACAAAGATTTGCCTTTGCGTTCTTTGAAGCTTGTGTAAACTGCAAAAATATAAATGGTATCCGAGCAATAGTTTGAATATTTCCATTCAAGCTAGAAAAATTCCTTAAAATGTTAAAATTAGTTTTATTTTTGGTTAGGTTCTAACTACCCGATGTGGGATTTACAATGTATTTTCAGACCAAAAAATTAAATTTTTTAATACGTTTTATGTCTTAGTTTAATATCGCTAAAGTTATTATATGAACTGTAAAAATATTTATAAAATCGGACCAATAATTTTAACTGTTTCATTCAAATTAACAAAACACTTGAAAATTTAAAAATTAGTTTTATTTTTTGTAAGGTTATGGGTACTCGATACGAGTCTTAAGAAGTGTTAATTAGATAAGAATATTATTTCGTGTTTTGTAATAAGATGCCTTCTAAGCGAGTTATACGTAATTTAAAAAAACACTACTATACAAAAAACAGAGACAACATCTTGAAAAGAGAAAAGCAAAGGTATTCAACCGACAAGGCGTATCAAGATGCCAAAATTGATAGTGACAAACAGCGTTATCATAAAGATGAAGTTTATAGACATGCGAAAATTGATAGTGACAAACAGCGTTATTATAATGATGAAGTTTATAGAAATGCGAAAATTGATAGTGACAAACAGCGTTATTATAATGATGAAGTTTATAGACATGCAAATTACAATAAAGAGCGAATTCTAACCAATAGTAACTGAAAACCGTGTATAGGTGTGTGTCAACTGAAATAATTAGTAGAATAATTACTGAGAATACAAACTAACAAAATAACTGAAAATTAAAAAATTAGTTTAATTTTTTGTTAGGTTATTGATGCTTGATACAAGTCTTAGGAAATGTTAATGAGATAATCCGGGTTACAGTGGTAGCTAGCAACCTAGTAAGAGACGATCACGTCCAATGTTAAGAAATATAAAAACCCATAGCTCCTAAAAAAGGAGTCAGATAAAAACAAAAAGTACACCATTAGAACCACCTTGTCCGAAACCTGTGTATAGAAAACTTTCTGTTATTTGGCTTGAATAGCAAGGGATTACAATAAAGAACCAGCTTGCCCATATTAACTGAAACATAAATGGGGATTATGTAATTTCCATCAGTATCATGTCTGTAGAGATGGCTGAAACCTAGTTATCATTGGAATAACAAACAATTGCATACATTGGAATTAGCTAGCTACTTGATTATTTGAAAATCGTCTCTTACTATTTCAAAGAAGAAAAAACCGTAGGCTTTTTCCTGTGTGTAATCAGTTTATTATCATAGGCAGTACGCTAGCACTGCCTGAGTAAAGAACGATGTGGGCACAAATTTTTTTTTTCTTCTTCAGTCAGGCACTTCGTATCGAAGGAGTTGTCGTATCCGGTTTGCAGCGATTTTACAGTGATCCGGGTTGCAGCGGTAGCTGTCAACCTAGTAAGAGAGGATCACGCCCCATAGTAAAAACTAAAGTAACCCATAGCTCCTGAAAAAAGATTCAGATCCAAACAAAAAGTATACTATTAGAACCGCCTTGTCCGAAACCACTATATAGGAAACTTACCACCCTTTGGCTTGAATAACAAAGAAAATATATTGGCTTGAAAATCAAGAAAATTGACTTTAATCTCGTTATTCTCCACAAACGGCATATTTTTTTCTTTCCACTTTTTCTTCCTCCTCAGCTAGCTTGGCACTGGAAAATTTTAGAGAGCTGTATAATAGCTCATTTTAAAGGAAATTGCTACATCTAATCATTTTTCTAATTAAAAATAAAATACTTTTTTAAAGTAGAGTCAATTTTTCCGGGTTGCAGCGGTAGCTAGCAACCTAGTAAGAGACGATCACCTCCAATGTTAAGAAATATAAAACCCCCCAACTCCTAAAAAAAGATTCAGATCAAAACAAAAAGTACTCCATTAGAACCGCCTTGTCCAAAACCCCTAAAAACGAAACTTACCGCCCTTTGGCTTGAATAACAAAGAAAATATATTGGATTGAAAATCAAGAAAATTGACTTTAACCACGTCATTCTCCACAAACGAGATATTTTTTTCTTTCCGCTGTTTCTTTCTCCTCAGCTAGCTGGGCACTGGAAAATCATAGAGAGCTGTATAATAGCTCATTTTAAAGGAAATTGCTACATCTAGTGCCTTTTGTAATTAAAAATAAAATACTTTTTAAAGTAGAATCAATTTTGTCAAAATTATAATAAAGATCGACCTTTTGCCTATACTAAATTTTATAGGCCACTTAACTATAGTATAGGTAATATATAGTACATAGTAACGAAATTACATCATTAGAACTACCTTGTCTGAAACCCTACTAGATCAATAATGAATGTCAGTCATCATTGTTTTATATTAGAGCTATGACGTGAATAGAAAAACACGAAATTATATTGTTGTTTCTGAAGACGTCATGAAATAATACCCTTGCGCCATGACGTCATGAAATAAAATCATTACGCCGTGACGTCGTAATTACTATATAAGAAACGTCAAAAATGTAAATGGTCTCATTCATGAATAAATAATGGTTAGATCAAAGCGAGCTACACGCAAGTTAAAAAAAACAGTACTACAAACAAAACAGAGATAGTAACTTGAAAAGAAAAAAGCAAAGGTATTCAACCTACCAAGCGTATCGAGAAGTAATAATTGAGAGAGAAAAACAAAACAGGAAGATCTGTTATCACAATGATGAAGATTATAGACATGCGAAAATTGAGACAGCCAAACAAAACATAAATGAGCATTATCAACAGGATGAACTTTATAGAGAAGCAACAATTGAGCAGGCCAGACATAAGATTAAGGAGCGTTTTCACGATGATGAATATTACTGAAAAATATATAGGAAAAAGTTACTACCAGAATAATTGGTAGATACTGGGTTTACATTAAAGGACGAACTATAGCCCATAGTAACTGGAATCCGGGTTGCGATGGTAGCTAGCAACCTAGTTAGAGACGATCACGCCCCACAGTAAAAAACGAAATAGTTATAATAAAATTACCCATAGTAACTTTAGTCACATAGTACATAAACTTTAATCCATAGTAACTGAAGTTATATTAAAAACAAATCATTAGGAGATCATACATAAGGGATCGATACTGTAAATTCGAATTTTGTAAGTATCGGCGGTATTATGTTTTTATTGATAGCGGACTTACAAACTAAAAGAAATCGACCTCGGATGGCTTTGAACCCTCAATTACATTAAAATTATAATAAAGAAAGAGCTCTTGCCTAAACTAAATTTTATAAGCCACTTAACTATATCCGGGTTGCAGGGGCAGCTAGCCACCTAGTAAGAGACGATCACGTCCAATTTTAAGAAATATAAAACCCATAACTCCTAAAAAAAAGTTGTGGAGAATAACGTGGTTAAAGTCGATTTTCTTGATTTTCAAGCCAATATATTTTCTTTGTTATTCAAGCCAAAGGGCGGTAAGTTTCCTTTATAGGGGTTTCGGACAAGGCGGTTCTAATGGTGTACTTTTTTTTTATCTGACTCTTTCTTTAGGAGTTACGGGGTTTTATATTTCTTAACATTGGACATGCAAAAATTGCAACATCAATTTTATAATTCCCTCTGACAGATAATAGAATCCCGGTAACCCGCGCGACATTCGGGTATGCTTGTCACATACTCATTGTACTATCGGAAACCTATGAAAAATATGTTACAAATAAGATCTGGGTTGCCGCGGTAGCTAGCAACCTAGTAAGACACGATCACATCCAATGTTAAGAAATATAAAAACCCATTGTTCCTAAAAAAGGAGTCAGATCAAAACAAAAAGTACACCATTAGAACCGCCTTGTCCAAAACCCCTGTATCCGGATTGCAGCGGTAGCTAGCAACCTAGTAAGAGACGATCACGTCCAATGTTAAGAAATATAAAAACCCATAACTCCAAAAAAATGTCAGATCAAAACAAAAAGTACAACACCATTAGAACCGCCTTGTCCGAAACCCCTAAAAAGGAATCTTACCGCCCTTTGGCTTGAATAACAAAGAAAATATATTGGCTTGAAAATCAAGAAAATTTACTTTAACCACGTTATTCTCCACAAACGGGATATTCTTTTCTTTCTTCTTCTTCTTTTCCACAGATAGCTTGGCACTGGAACATCGTAGACAGTTGTTCAATGGCTCATTTTAAAGGAAGTTAATGGGGTTAAAAACCTTTTGTAATTAAAACAAATTATTTTTATTACATAAAGAAATTTTTATTATCCGGGTTGCAGCGGTAGCTAGCAACCTAGTAAGAGACGATCATGTCCAATGTTAAGAAATATAAAAATCCATAGCTCCTAAAAAAGGAGTCAGATCAAAACAAAAAGTACACCATTAGAACCGCCTTATCCGAAACCCCTGTATAGTAAACTTTCTCTGCCTTGGCTTGAACAGCAAGGGAAATATATTGGCTTGAAAATCAAGAAAAGTGGCAGCTACTACAACATTCTGCCTAAACGGGAAATTTTTGTATTTTTTTTCTTTGTTTTCCAGAGATAGGTTGGCACTGGAACATCGTAAAGAGTTGTTCAATAGCTCATTTTCAAGGAAATTAATTGAGTTACAAATCTATAGTAACTAAAATAAAGTATTTCTAAAAGAGAATAAATTTTTCCACCAAAAACTGCATTTTTGATGTCTTTTCACACTGCAGTCTTTCAAACATAATCGTATACCAGCGGTAAGATTTGAACCCACGCCCCCGAAGAGACTGGTGGCTAACACCAGTGCCTTGGACCACTCGGCCAGGTTGCCTCTCATAAATATATATGTGAATTTGGGTTGCAGAAGTAGCTAGCTGCCAAACTGCCCCTCATAAATATATATGTGAATTTGGGTTGCAGCAGTAGCTAGCAACCTAGTAAGAGACGATCAGTCCAATGCTAAGAAATCTAAAAACCCAAAACTCCTAAAAATAGAGTCAGATCAAAACAAAAGTACATCATCAGAACTACCTTGTCTGAAACCCTACTAGATAAATAATGAATGTCATCATAGTTTTATATTAGAGCTATGACGTGAATAGAAAAACACGAAATTATATTGTTGTTTCTGAAGACGTCATGAAATATTACAGTAAGGAACGAAGTCTATCTCATAGTAACTGATGCAACACAGAAAAGAAAAAGAGGTATGTGGTGTATATGACGTCATTATAATGATAAAATAACTCTTGGCTATACTAACTTGTATAGTCAAGTTAGTATAGCCATTAGAATACGTTAATCAAAATCTATTTATCCGTATTTACACAGTTCTGTGGAAAAATCAAATCAATGAACACCTTACTACAGCACAATGGATGAAAGTGTGCCTCATGAAAGTATATCCGCCTGTAGTAGGGGAACAATATTAAACGATTGTCTTCTTCTTCTTTAAAAAAAGACATGTGGTAATTTATATTCTGTTCTACTGAATCCTGAAAAGTCGGGAAATGAACCGCTTGTACGTAGTGTACAAGTGCTGAAATTTCAGAATCATCCACTTTTTCATCTTTTATTATCTTGTGTCTCAGTGCATACGGTGGGGGTAGAGGTACCCCAGGTTCCAGTGGATAACCAGGAATTGGTTCTTGTAGTAGCACATCCCCGAAAATTTCTCGGCAATAATTGGGGGTTATACCGTTTAGTCTTTTGCTAAGGTGGTTTTCGAAGGAAAGTATAACGGGGTATTCTGTAGTTTTGAACGCATATTCTTAAATAGTTTTTAAATTTGGTCTTAATTGAATATTCTTTGTCAGAGTCCAACCGTGTGTTATATTAGGCCCGTTTTCACCGTCCCATAGGTCAAGTTTAACACAGCGACAACCAGCCAAGAATGCACGTGCGTACATTTCTAATGAAGACACACCAAATACTTGCTTTCCCTTTAAATAAGTATTATGGGAAGAGTTTATGATATAGTTACTCAATGACTTCGTCATATCATCGAATATTTCGTAGTTTTTTACTTTTATTGGTAGACATCTGTTGCTGGTCAGATAGCGTAAGAATTGTGTATCTGCAAACTTTGCTTCCATTGTCCATTGTTCAATTTTTACCAGGTTAATGTAAAATCGTAAAATTGTTCGTAGCTAAACCGATCCCTATCAATAAACTGTTATGTTTCTTTATAAATGAGTCCAGCTCTCTTCAGCGACAATAGAAAAAGATCACTCTGGTGAGAAGCCATTCAAGCGTGACGTATGCAAAAAAAGTTTTAGTCAATATGAGCACTCTTGCCAAACACATGAGAACCCATACCGGTGAAACCAATCAGTCCAATCTATTTATAACTGACTGTAATGAAACTGAGCTACTGAATCCAAACATCTCACCAGCATACATTTTGGATGAAAATCCAGCCACAAAAAAGCTGACTAACCAGCTTGAGAAAATACCTGACAAAAATGAAGAGGACGCAGCAAATCAGATGAATGAAAAATCTTTTCAAAATGACGAGAAGTGATCTATATGCAACAATCTTAAGAACACTCTTGCCGTACACATGAGAGCCCACACCAATGAAAAGTCATAGAAGTGCAACACATGTAATAAGAGCTTTTCTCGAAATATTCATCTCATTCGCCTTGTGAGGATCCACACCGGTGAGAAGCCATTCAAGTGTGATGGATGAAAGCAAAGTTTTAGTCGCAAGTATAATCTTGCCATACACATGAGAACCCACACCAGTGAAGAGCCCTTTAATTCTGACTTATGCAAGCAAAGTCTTAGTTGCAAGTGTACTCTTACCATACACACGAGAACCCACACGAGTGAAAAGCCATATAAGTGTAATACATGTAATAAGAGTTTTTCCGATACTAGTAATCTCATTAGACATGTGAAAATCCACACTGATAAGTAGCAGCATTCAAATGTGACGTATACAAGCAAAGTTTTAATCAGAAAAATATTCTTACCCATCATTTGAGAACCCACATCGTTGAAAAGCCATTCAAGTATAAGGTATGCAAGCACAATTTTAGTCAAAAGAATACTCTTGCCCTACAAATTACAACCCACACCGGTGAAAATACATTCAAGTGTAAAATATGCAAGTGCAGTTTTAATGACAAGAGTTATCATGCGCTACACATTTGGTATAGACGTGGCTGTGAATATAAAAAAAATATTCAAGGGTGACCAATAATAAAGATTTAAAGTTTACTTCATAGTTTGAACAAGACATGCCAAGAAAGATGAGTTCATATCAACATTTGTCTTGCGATACATGAAAAATGTCCACTTATACTTGAAAGCATATTAAATTAAATTCATGGAAAAATTAATTAAATCTTTCAATTGCTGCCGCTGCGTGTACACAAAGGTCATTAGGTCATCTTTTGTTTTGTCATCTAATTCTCTCTTAATCAGCTTAGGCATCTGCAAAGCTATGACCCTATCCTATTTGTTCTCATCCTGGAGATTTTTGGTTCTCAGCTCACTTTTTTTGGTGTTTCTGTAATTTTTAACAACTAGCCACATTCTTTAATTTGTCTGAATCACTGTTACTTTTTCAGTCTGTTTTCTTCTCAAAAATGCCTGTGTGACTAAAAAGCTACGACTATAGACTTGCAAACGTATAATCTTTGAGCGGATTCGACTTTGCTTTCTTCGAGAGAACTAACCATGAATGTGGCAATGGATTTTTTTTGCAGCTTAATTTTGTCGAAGAGCTAGTACCTTAGCACGGGCAAAATGTCCATGGACCCAAGCTTGGATGAAAAGGGTCGTTTTTTAAGTTGACTATAAAGTTTTTTTTGACGATAACCTCACCAACTTTTTTGAATAATAACACTACTTTTCCATAAGAGATCCTTTATCAAGTTTCCCAATTGCACAATCTTTCCTGCACGACAAAATACTTTCGTCTGTCAGAACGTATACGCATCAGAAACGTCTCTGAGTTTCTCAGTAAAACAGTTTCACTTCTTTTACGTGGCTCAGCCTTCCGAAGACCTATAGCAAGCTGATAATATCGATTTACAAACTGATCATAGGACATTCGGGAAGGGAATTTAGCTGCAGAAACGCGCACTGTCTCAATAATACCAAATGTTCATAGCTGCTGCACGCATTTATGGGGATCAAAATTAAATGCCTCCTTACTATCGTTCAGTTTTATGAATCTTATTCAATGTGGACAGGTGCTATTCATTCTCTTCACATAGTTCAGAATAAATTGTACCATCAAAAAGTTCGTGGTGATGAACTGTACAGTAAGAGCAACCCGTCTCAAAAGTAACCGAAACTCTAAAAAACGGAATTTTAATACCAATAGATACATCAAAAGAACTGGATTTTAATGCTGATTTTACATATTTAAATTTCATTAAGTTTAGTTATACCCTTCAAAAGTTAGGAGCATGAGAGAATTTGCCTAATTCTCGAAAAAGGGGAAAACACCCCTAAAAGTCAAAGATTCTTAATGAAAATCCCACCATCAGATTCAGCGTATCAGGGAACTTTATTGTTGATCCGGGTTGCAGCGGTAGCTAGCAACCTAGTAAGAGACGATCACGTCCAATGTTAAGAAATATAAAAACCCATAGTTCCTAAAAAAGGAGTCAGATCAAAACAAAAAGTACACCATTAAAACCGCCTTGTCCGAAACCCCTGTTTAGGAAACTTTCTGTCATTTGGCTTGAACAGCAAGGGAAATATATTGGCTTGAAAATCAAGAAAAGTCGCAGCTACTACAACATTCTGCCTAAACGGGATATTTTTTTCTTTCTTGTTATCCAGAGATAGCTTTGCACTGGAACATCGTCGAAAGTTGTTCAATGGCTCATTTTAAAGGAAATTAATTGGGTTAAAAACCTTTTGTAACTAAAACAAATTAAAACAGGATAAAATTTTTCAAAGACATTTGATTTTTGTTTTTGAAGCAATCAAACAGTTCGTGGTAAGGTTGTATTTTAAACTTTATATTCCATAGATAGCTTAGCACTGGAACATCGTAGAGAGTTATTCAATGGATCATTTTAAATCCGGGTTGCAGCGGTAGCTAGCAACCTAGTAAGAGACGATCACGTCCAATGTTAAGAAATGTAAAACCCATAGTTCCTAAAAAAGGAGTCAGATCAAAACAAAAGTACACCATTAGAACCGCCTTGTCCGAAACCCCTGTATAGGAAACTTTCTGTCATTTGGCTTGAACAGCAAGAGAAATATATTGGCTTGAAAATTAAGAAAAGTGGCAGCTACTACAACATTCTGCCTAATCCGGGTTGCAGCGGTAGCTAGCAACCTAGTAAGAGACGATCACGTCCAATGTTAATAAATATAAAAACCCCTAACTCCTGAGAACAGAGACAGATCAAAACAAAAATTACACCATTAGAACCACCTTGTCCAAACCCCTATTAAGGAAACTTATCACTCTTTGGCTTGAATAACAAAGAAAATATATTGGCTTGAAAATCAAGAAAATTGACTTTAACCACGTTATTCTCCACAAACGGGATATTTTTTTCTTTCCGCTTGATTTTCCTCCTCAACTAGCTGGGCACTGGCAAAATCATAGAGAGCTGTATAATAGCTCATTTTAAAGGAAATTGCAACATCTAGTCACTTTTGTATTTAAAAATAAAATACTTTTTAAAGTAGAATCAATTTTGTCAAAAAAATTGAATTTTTGATGTATTTTCATACTGCAGTCTTTTCAAAGATATTTGAATTTTGAAGCAATCAAATCCGGGTTGCAGCGGCAGCTAGCAACCTAGTAAGAGACGATCACGTCCAATGTTAAGAAATATAAAAGCCCATAGTTCCTAACAAAGGAGTCAGATCAAAACAAAAAGTACACCATTAGAACCGCCTTGTCTGAAACCCCTGTATAGGAAACTTTCTGTCCCTTGGCTTGAACAGCAAGGGAAATATATTGTCTTGAAAATCAAGAAAATTGACTTGAACCACGTTATTCTCCACAAACGGGATATTTTTTTCTTTTTTTCTTTTTTTCTTTTTTTGTATCCAGAGATAGCTTGGCACTGGAACATTGTAGAGGGTTGTTCAATAGCTCATTTTAAAGGAAATTAATTGGGTTAAAAATCTATAGTAACTAAAATTAATTATTTCTAAAAGAGAATAAATTTTTCCACCAAAAACTGCATTTTTGATGTCTTTTCACACTGCAGTCTTTCAAACATAATCGTATACCAGCGGTAAGATTTGAACCCACGCCTCCGAAGAGACTGGTGGGTAACACGAGTGCCTTGGACCACTCCAAAAACTGCATTTTGATGTCTTTTCACACTGCAGTCTTTCAAACATAATCGTATACCAGCGGTAAGAATTGAACCCACGCCTCTGAAGAGACTGGTGGCTAACACCAGTGCCTTGGACCACTCGGCCAGGCTGCCTCTCATAAATAAATATATATGTGAATTTGGGTTGTAGCAGTAGCTATCCGGGTTGCAGCGGTAGCTAGCAACCTAGTAAGAGACGATCACGTCCAATGTTAAGAAATATAATTATAATAAAGAACGACCTCTTGCCTATACTAAATTTTATAGGCCACTTAACTATAGTATAGGCGAGTACAGTTATTATATTTAAGGTCAATATATTAAAATTTTCCACTAAAAGGCGGTCATTGGAATCCGGGTTGCAGCGGTAGCTAGCAACCTAGTAAGAGACGATCACGTCCAATGTTAAGAAATATAAAAACCCATAGTTCTTAATAAAAGAGTCAGATCAAAACAAAAAGTACACCATTAGAACCGCCTTTTCCGAAACCCCTGTATATGAAACTGTCTGTCCCTTGGCTTGAACCACACGGTAAATATTTTGGCTTTAAAAACAAGAAAATTGAAATTTACCATGTTTTTCGCCCCAACCGGGAAATTTTTTTCTTTTTTTTTTCTTTTTTTTTTCTTTTGTATCCAGTGATAGCTTTGCACTGGAACATCGGCTAGGGTTGTTAAATAGCTCATTTTAAAGTAAATTAATTTGGTTAATCCGGGTTGCAGCGGTATCTAGCAACCTAGTAAGAGACGATCACGTCCAATGTTAAGAAATATAAAAACCCATAGTTCTTAAAAAAAAGAGTCAGATCAAAACAAAAAGTACACCATTAGAACCGCCTTGTCCGAAACCCCTGCATAGTAAAATTTCTGTCCCTTGGCTTGAACAGCAAGGGAAATATATTGGCTTGAAAATCAATAAAAGTGGCAGCTACTACAACATTCGGCCTAAACGGGATATTTTTTTATTTTTTTTTTCTTTTTTTTTTCTTTTTTTGTATAAAGAGATAGCTTGGCACTGGAAAATAGTAGATGGTTGTTAAATAGCTAATTTTAAATGAAATTAATTGGGTTAAAAATATATAGTAACTAAAATAAATTATTTATAAAAGAGAATAAATTTTTCCACCAAAAACTGCATTTTGATGTCTTTTCACACTGCAGTCTTTCAAACATAATCGTATACCAGCGGTAAGAATTGAACCCACGCCTCTGAAGAGACTGGTGGCTAACACCAGTGCCTTGGACCACTCGGCCAGGCTGCCTCTCATAAATAAATATATATGTGAATTTGGGTTGCAGCAGTAGCTAGCAACCTAGTAAGAGACGATCAGTCCAATGCTAAGAAATATAAAAACCCAAAACTCCTAAAAATAGAGTCAGATCAAAACAAAAGTACATCATTAGAAATACCTTGTCTGAAACCCTACTAGATAAATAATGAACGTCATCATAGTTTTATATTAGAGCTATGACGTGAATAGAGTGACGTCATAATTAGTATATAATTATTACTATTTCAAAGAACAAAAAGCCGTAGGCTTTTTCCTGTTTGTAATATTTTCCTGAGGTACTGTTTTTAGTATTTACATTAAAAGACGATCACTGAAATAACAAACCATTCCATACATTGGACTTAGTTAGCTACTTGATTGTTTGAGTTTCGTCTCTCACTATTAAAAAGAAGAAAAAGCCGTAGGCTTTTTCCTGTTTGTATCCGGGTTGCAGCGGTAGCTAGCAACCTAGTAAGAGACGATCACGTCCAATGTTAAGAAATATAAAAGCCCATAGTTCCTAACAAAGGAGTCAGATCAAAACAAAAAGTACACCATTAGAACCGCCTTGTCTGAAACCCCTGTATAGGAAACTTTCTGTCCCTTGGCTTGAACAGCAAGGGAAATATATTGTCTTGAAAATCAAGAAAATTGACTTGAACCACGTTATTCTCCACAAACGGGATATTTTTTTCTTTTTTTTTTCTTTTTTTGTATCCAGAGATAGCTTGGCACTGGAACATGGTAGAGGGTTGTTCAATAGCTCATTTTAAAGGAAATTAATTGGGTTAAAAATCTATAGTAACTAAAATTAATTATTTCTAAAAGAGAATAAATTTTTCCACCAAAAACTGCATTTTTGATGTCTTTTCACACTGCAGTCTTTCAAACATAATCGTATACCAGCGGTAAGATTTTAACCCACGCCTCCGAAGAGACTGGTGGGTAACACGAGTGCCTTGGACCACTCCAAAAACTGCATTTTGATGTCTTTTCACACTGCAGTCTTTCAAACATAATCGTATACCAGCGGTATATAGTAAAGAACGATCTCTTGCCTATACTAAATCTCAAAGGCCACTTTACTATAGTAAAGGTTATCCGGGTTGCAGCGGTAGCTAGCAACCAAGTAAGAGACGATCAAGTCCAATGTTAAGAAATATAAAAAACCATAACTCCTAAAAAAAGTAGAATCATCCGGGTTTATAATAAAGAACGACCTCTTACCTATACTAAATGTTATACGCCACTTAATTATAATATAGGTTAGTAATTCCACAGATAGCTTGGCACTGGAACATCGTAGAGAGTTTTTCAATGGCTCATTTTAAAGGAAATTAATGAGTTTGAAATTTTTTTGTAATTAAAACAAATTTTTACATTAAAAAACGATCACTGAAATAGCAAACCATTCCATTCATTGGATTTAGCTACTTGATTGTTTGAGTTTCGTCTCTTACTATTTAAAGGAAGAAAAAGCCGTAGGCTTTTTCCTGTTTATTTTTACAGTTAAAAAACAAACTCAAGCCCAAAGAAACTGAACCCTGTGGTTCATTCATATTATCTCCATTATTTTAGCTAAAATGTAAATAAATAAGTTTCTTTTTTAAATTTTAAATTTGAAGAATAGTGATTTTAATTCAAAACATTAAAAGTTCTCCCCAACGGGGAATCGAACCCCGTTCTCCGATGTAACAAGTGGGCAGTGCTTACCTTTAGACTATCGAAGACTTATAAAGTTAAAGTTACATGTAAGATATGATAATAATTTTTATCCGGGTTACAGCGGTAGCTAGCAACCTAGTAAGATACGATCACATCCATTGTTAAGAAATATAAAAACCCATAGTTCCTAACAAAGGAGTCAGATCAAAACAAAAAGTACACCATTAGAACCGCCTATTCTCAAACCCCTGTATAGTAAACTTTCTGTCCCTTGGCTTGAACAGCAAGGGAAATATATTGGCTTGAAAATCAAGAAAAGTGGTAGCTACTACAACATTCTTACCTAAACGGGATATTATTTTTTTTTCTTTTGTTTTCAGAGATTATAATAAAGAATGACCTCTTACCTATACTAAATTTTATACGCCACTTAATTATATATAGTATAGGTTAGTAATTCAACAGATACCATGGCACTGGAACATTGTAGAGAGTTGTTCAATGGCTCATTTTGAAGGAAATTAATGGGGATAAGTTCTACTGAATATTTGGCAAAAAATTCTCTGTGTAGTAGAACAAACTGTCCTGAAAAGTACGATACAACTATTGAAAAATGCTCTGAATGCCTAAAATGCCTGAAAAGTACGATACAACTATTGAAAAATGCTCTGAATCTAGATCTGACAAGGAAATTATGATGGCTGAAGTCACCTATAACAATCTGAGTAAACATTCAAAACCAAAAATTGGGCAGCAGGTTTTACATTAAAGGACGATCATTTGAATAACAGACCATTGCATACATTAGACTTTGTTTACATTAAAGATCCGGGTTGCAGCGGTAGCTAGCAACCTAGTAAGAGACGATCACGTCCAATGTTAAGAAATATAAAAACCCATAGTTCTTAAAAAAAAGAGTCAGATCAAAACAAAAAGTACACCATTAGAACCGCCTTGTCCGAAACCCCTGCATAGTAAAATTTCTGTCCCTTGGCTTGAACAGCAAGGGAAATATATTGGCTTGAAAATCAAGAAAAGTGGCAGCTACTACAACATTCTGCCTAAACGGGATATTTTTTTCTTTTTTTTTTTCTTTTTTTTTTCTTTTTTTGTATCCAAAGATAGCTTTGCACTGGAACATAGTAGAGGGTTTTTACAGTAAGGACCGAAGTCTATCTCATAGTAACTAATGCAACGGGAAAAAGAAAAGAGGTCTGTGGTATATATTACGTCATAAAAGTATAATAAAGAATGACCTCTTGCCTATACTAAATTTTATACGCCACTTAATTATAGTATAGGTTAGTAATCCGGGTTGCAGCGGTAGCTAGCAACCTAGTAAGAGACGATCACCTCCAATGTCAAGAAATATAAAACCCCCCACCTCCTAACAAAAGAGTCAGATCAAACCAAAAAGTACACCATTAGAACCGCCTTGTCCGAATCTTCTATAAAGGACACTTACCTCCCTTTGGCTTGAATAACAAAGAAAATATATTGGCTTGAAAATCAAGAAAATTGACTTTTACCACGTTATTCTCCACAAACGGGATATTTTTTTCTTTCCGCTTTTTCTTTCTGCTCAGCTAGCTGGGCACTGGAAAATCATAGAGAGCTGTATAATAGCTCATTTTAAAGGAAATTGCAACATCTAGTCACTTTTGTATTTAAAAATAAAATACTTTTTAAAGTAGAATCAATTTTGTCAAAAAAATTGCATTTTTGATGTATTTTCATACTGCAGTCTTTTCAAAGATATTTGAATTTTGAAGCAATAAAACAGTCCATGTAATGAACTCTATAGTAATAATAGCTACTTGTCTCAATAGTAACCGAAACTCCTGGAACCAAAATTTTCTTTTTTGGCTTAATCGCTAAAATTATTATGTAAACTGCAAAAATATTTATGATGCCTAATCAGTAATAGTAATTTTTTAATTTAAACAACAAAAATACATGAAAATTCTAAAATTAGTTTTGCTTTTTGTCTCCTGGAAGAAATTTTTTTTTCATCTCAGTTCAAATTTATTATTGTATCCTGTAACCCGTAAAGTACATATCTCCATATTATTGTCTCATAATTGCAATTATTTTAGTTTTCAGTCCAGAATCACTAAACTTATTATTTAAACTGCAAAAATATTTATGGTGTCTAACCAATAATACTAATTTTGTAATTCAAACAAGATAAATACCTGAAAATTTTAAAATTAGTTTTGTTTTATGCTAGGTTTTAGATACTCGACACGGGATTTTGTGTGCTTAATAATTTTAAATCTTGAAAAAATATGGTCTCACGCGAGTGGAAAAAAATTTATAATAAAGAACGACCTCTTGCCTATACTAAATTTTATACGCCACTTAATTATAGTTATAATAAAGATCGAACTCTTCCTTATACTAACTTGCATACGCAACTTCACTATAGTTAAGATTACAGTATTTATATTATACATATTATAAATTAAAAAAGGTTCAAATGTTCGAAGATTATAGAGTTAAAAATTTTCCACCACCGGGAATCGAACCCGAGCCTGTTAAGTGGAAGTTAACTATCCTAGCCACTAGACCATATGGAACAATAATGAAGCATGATTTAAGAGCCATATGCATATTATTATTTCACCATACCAATTATAATAAGGCCAAAACAAAATCATGGACTTGCAACCTTACTTTTGACACATTAGTTAAATCTTCATCAGGCTTAAAAAATGTTTTGCTAGTTTTACATGAAAGAACGAACCTTAGCCCATAGTAGCAGAAATAAGATTATCTAGGTTGCAGCGGTAGCTAGCAACCTATTACATAATCCGGGTTGCAGCGGTAGCTAGCAACCTAGTAAGAGACGATCACCTCCAATGTCAAGAAATATAAAACCCCCCAACTCCTAAAAAAAGAGTCAGATCAAAACAAAAAGTACACCATTAGAACCGCCTTGTCCGAATCCTCTATAAAGGAAACTTACCGCCCTTTGGCTTGAATAACACAGAAAATATATTGGCTTGAAAATCAAGAAAATTGACTTTTACCACGTTATTCTCCACAAACGGGATATTTTTTTCTTTCCGCTTTTTCTTTCTCCTCAGCTAGCTGGGCACTGGAAAATCATAGGGAGCTGTATAATAGCTCATTTTAAAGGAAATTGCTACATCTAGTGCCTTTTGTATTTAAAAATAAAATACTTTTTAAAGTAGAATCAATTTTTTCAAAAAAATTGCATTTTTGATGTATTTCATACTGCAGTATTTTCAAAGATATTTGAATTTTGAAGCAATCAAACAGTTCATGGTAATGAACTCTATAGTAATAATATCTACTTGTCTCAATAGCAACCGAAACTCCTGGAACCAAAATTTTCTTTTTTTGGCTTAATCGCTAAAGTTATTATGTAAACTGCAAAAATATTCATGATGCCTAATCAGTAATTGTACTTTTTTTAATTTAAACAACAAAAATACATGAAAATTTTAAAATTAGTTTTACTGTTTGTCTCCTGGAACCAAAATTTTTTTCATCTCAGTTCAAAGTTATTATTGTATCCTGGAACTAAACTTTTTTTGGTTTGTAACCCGTAAAGTACGTATCGCCATATTATTGTCTCATAATTGCAATTATTTTAGTTTTCAGTCCAGAATCACTAAACTTATTATGTAAACTGCAAAAATATTTATGGTGTCTAACCAATAATACTAATTTTGTAATTCAAACAAGATAAATACCTGAAAATTTTAAAACCAGTTTTGTTTTATGCTAGGTTTTAGATACTCGACACGAGGTATTGTGTACTTAATAATTTTAAACCTTGAAAAAATATGGTCTCGCTTGAAAGGAAAAAAAGAAAGAATAACCAAAAAAAATATCAAAATAGAGCGATCCAAATTTCTACTAATAGAAAATTTTACTACACAAAAAATAAAGCTAACATCCTGAAATATAAGAAAAATTTATTTAGAAGAGATAAAAATGCCACCAAACGCAATAAAGCTCGAGCACGCGTAAGGATTGCTACTAAGATGTCTTGTGATCCAGGATTTAAGAAAATATAATAAAGATCGAACTCTTCCCTATACTAACTTGCATACGCAACTTCACTATAGTAAATAATTAGACTTATTTAGTCCGGGTCGCAGCGGTAGCTAGCAACCTAGTAAGAGACGATCACGTCCAATGTTAAGAAATATAAAAACCCCTAACTCCTAAAAAAAGAGTCAGGTCATCCGGGTTGCAGCGGTAGCTAGCAACCTAGTAAGAGACGATCGCGTCCAATGTTAAGAAATATAAAAACCCATAGTTCCTAACAAAGGAGTCAGATCAAAACAAAAAGTACACCATTAGAACCGCCTTGTCCGAAACCCCTGTATAGGAAACTTTCTGTCCCTTGGCTTGAACAGCAAGGGAAATATATTGGCTTGAAAATCAAGAAAATTGACTTTAACCACGTTATTCTCCCCAAACGGGATATTTTTTTTCTCTTTTCTCTTTTCTTTTGTATCCAGAGATAGCTTGGCACTGGAACATCGTAGAGGGTTGTTCAATAGCTCATTTTAAAGGAAATTAATTGGGTTAAAAATCTATAGTAACTAAAATAAATTATTTCTAAAAGAGTAGTAATAAGAGACGATCACGTAGTAATCCGGGTTGCAGCGGTAGCTAGCAACCTAGTAAGAGACGATCACGTCCAATGTTAAGAAATATAAAAACCCATAGTTCCTAAAATAGGTTAAAATAAAGAACGACCCCTTGCCTATGCTAAAGTTTATACGCCACTTAATTATAGTATAGGTTAGTAATTCAACAGATAGCATGGCACTGGAACATTGTAGAGAGTTGTTCAATGGCTCATTTTGAAGGAAATTAATCTGGTTAAAAACCTTTTGTAATTAAAACAATTATTTTTATTATATTAAGAAATTTTATATGTTTCTTAAGGAATCCGGGTTGCAGCGGTAGCTAGCAACCTAGTAAGAGACGATCACCTCCAATGTCAAGAAATATAAAACCCCCCAACTCCTAAAAAAAGAGTCAGATCAAAACAAAAAGTACACCATTAGAACCGCCTTGTCCGAATCCTCTATAAAGGAAACTTACCTCCCTTTGGCTTGAATAACAAAGAAAATATATTGGCTTGAAAATCAAGAAAATTGACTTTTACCACGTTATTCTCCACAAACGGGATATTTTTTTCTTTCCGCTTTTTCTTTCTGCTCAGCTAGCTGGGCACTGGAAAATCATAGAGAGCTGTATAATAGCTCATTTTAAAGGAAATTGCAACATCTAGTCACTTTTGTATTTAAAAATAAAATACTTTTTAAAGTAGAATCAATTTTGTCAAAAAAATTGCATTTTTGATGTATTTTCATACTGCAGTCTTTTCAAAGATATTTGAATTTTGAAGCAATAAAACAGTCCATGTAATGAACTCTATAGTAATAATAGCTACTTGTCTCAATAGTAACCGAAACTCCTGGAACCAAAATTTTCTTTTTTGGCTTAATCGCTAAAATTATTATGTAAACTGCAAAAATATTTATGATGCCTAATCAGTAATAGTAATTTTTTAATTTAAACAACAAAAATACATGAAAATTCTAAAATTAGTTTTGCTTTTTGTCTCCTGGAAGAAATTTTTTTTTCATCTCAGTTCAAATTTATTATTGTATCCTGTAACCCGTAAAGTACATATCTCCATATTATTGTCTCATAATTGCAATTATTTTAGTTTTCAGTCCAGAATCACTAAACTTATTATTTAAACTGCAAAAATATTTATGGTGTCTAACCAATAATACTAATTTTGTAATTCAAACAAGATAAATACCTGAAAATTTTAAAATTAGTTTTTTTTTATGATATTTTTTATATACTCTACACGGTATTTTGTGTGCTTAATAATTTTAAATCTTGAAAAAATATGGTCTCACGCGAGTGGAAAAAAAGAAAGAATAACCAAAAACAATATCAAAATAGAACAATCCAAATTTCTACTAATAGAAAACTTTACTACACAAAAAATAAAGCTAACATCCTGAAATATAAGAAAAGTTTATTTAAAAGAGATAAAAATGCCACCAAACGCAATAAAGCTCGAGCACGCGTAAGGATTGCTACTAAGATGTCTTGTGATCCAGGATTTAAGAAAATGAAATATGACAGAGCAAAACAGAGGTATCTTACGGATCAGGGGTATCGAGAAGGGAAAATTGAGACAGCGAAACAAAAGAGCAAGGAACGGTATGATAACGATATAGATTACCGAAACAAACATAAGAAAAAAGTTGCTACCAGAATAATGGGTAGATACTGGGGTGACAAAAGCTATAATGAAAAAATTAAATTCTCTGCGAGGTTGTACCGAAGAACGCATAAGGACAAAGGGAAAAATTACATTCAGAAATACAAGAAGATGGCAAAAATGCAGGCTGATCTTTGTAAATTGAGAAACATTTTACGCATGTTTTACAGTAAAGAACGATCTTCAGCCCATAGTAAATAAAATCCGGGTTGCAGCGGTTGTTGCAGCGGTAGCTAGCAACCTAGTAAGAGACGATCACGTCCAATGTTAAGAAATATAAAAACCCATAGTTCCTAACAAAGGAGTCAGATCAAAACAATTATAATAAAGAACGACCACTTGCCTCTACTAAATTTTATAGGCCACTTAACTATAGTGTAGGCTAGTACAGTTATAAAAAACAGACTCTAGCCAATAGTAACTTAAATATTTTATATAAAGATGTTTAGTAAAGAATGGGCTCAAGTCCAAAGGAATTTACAGTAAAGAACGATCGCTCATGCATAGTAACTGATATACGGTGGTTCCAGGGGTAGTTACTTGTGGTTTTAAATTAAATAACAAACTGTAGTCCATAGTAACTGATGTATTATAGCACTTCACATAAGTATTCCAAAATCCGGGTTGCAGCAGTAGCTAGCAACCTAGTAAGAGATGATCACGCCCCATAGTAAAAATTAAAGTAACCTATAACTCCTGTAAAAAGATTCAGAACAAAACAAGAAGTACACAATTAGAACCGCCTTGTTCAAAACTTATGTACAGCAAACTTACCGTCCTTTGGCTTGAATAACAAAGAAATTATAATAAAGAATGACCTCTTGCCTATACTTTCCGGGTTGCAGCGGTAGCTAGCAACCTAGTAAGAGACGATCACCTCCAATGTCAAGAAATATAAAACCCCCCAACTCCTAAAAAAAGAGTCAGATCAAAACAAAAAGTACACCATTAGAACCGCCTTGTCCGAATCCTCTATAAAGGAAACTTACCTCCCTTTGGCTTGAATAACAAAGAAAATATATTGGCTTGAAAATCAAGAAAATTGACTTTTACCACGTTATTCTCCACAAACGGGATATTTTTTTCTTTCCGCTTTTTCTTTCTGCTCAGCTAGCTGGGCACTGGAAAATCATAGAGAGCTGTATAATAGCTCATTTTAAAGGAAATTGCAACATCTAGTCACTTTTGTATTTAAAAATAAAATACTTTTTAAAGTAGAATCAATTTTGTCAAAAAAATTGCATTTTTGATGTATTTTCATACTGCAGTCTTTTCAAAGATATTTGAATTTTGAAGCAATAAAACAGTCCATGTAATGAACTCTATAGTAATAATAGCTACTTGTCTCAATAGTAACCGAAACTCCTGGAACCAAAATTTTCTTTTTTGGCTTAATCGCTAAAATTATTATGTAAACTGCAAAAATATTTATGATGCCTAATCAGTAATAGTAATTTTTTAATTTAAACAACAAAAATACATGAAAATTCTAAAATTAGTTTTGCTTTTTTTACATTAAAAGACGATCACTATTATAACAAACCATTCCATACATTAGACTTAGTTAGCTACTTGATTTTTTGAGCTTCGTCTCTTACTATTTAAAAGAAGAAAAAGCCGTAGGCTTTTTCCTGTTTGTATTTATTGTTAAAAAACAAACTCATACCCAAAGAAACTGAACCCCGTGGTTCATTCATATTATCTTCATCATTTTAGCTAGTATATAAATAAACAAGTTTCTTTTTTAAATTTTAAATTTAAAAGATACTGCTTTTAATTCAACATTATAATAAAGAACGACCTCTAGCCTATACTAAATTTTATACGCCACTTAATTATAGTATAGTTTAGTAATTCAACAGATAGCATGGCACTGGAACATCGTAGAGAGTTGTTCAATGGCTCATTTTAAAGGAAATTAATGGGGTTAAAAACCTTTTTTAATTAAAACAAATTATTTTTATTACATTAAGAAATTTTAATTATGTTCCTTAAGAAATCATCATAAGTAAAAATTTCCCATACGGAAATTGAACTCAAGCCTGCTGGGTGAGAGCTATCCCAACCTCTAGACCATATAGGATATATTAAAATATCCAATTAATGCAGTTTATATTAAAGAACAAATTATAAACCTAGTTAGCTGCCTGATTATTTGAGGATCGTCTCTTACTATTCCAAAGAAGAAAAAGCCGTAGGCTTTTTCCTGTTTGTAATTTATTTTATAATTACAGTAAAGAACGATCTCTCTCCCATAGTAACTGATATGTTACATTAAAAGACGATCATTGGAATAAAAAGTTATTGCATGCATTGGACTTAGTTAGCTACTTGATCGTTTGAGGTTCGTCTCTTACTATTTCAAAGAAGAAAAAGCCGTAGGCTTTTTCCTGTTTGTAATATCCGGGTTGCAGCGGTAGCTAGCAACCTAATAAGAGACGATCACGTCCAATGTTAAGAAATATAAAAACCCATAGTTCTTAAAAAAGAGTCAGATCAAAACAAAAAGTACACCATTAGAACCGCCTTGTCCGAAACCCCTGCATAGTAAAATTTCTGTCCCTTGGCTTGAACAGCAAGGGAAATATATTGGCTTGAAAATCAAGAAAAGTGGCAGCTACTACAACATTCTGCCTAAACGGGATATTTTTTTCTTTTTTTCTTTTTTTTTTCTTTTTTTGTATCCAGAGATAGTTTGGCACTGGAACATCGTAGAGGGTTGTTCAATAGCTCATTTTAAAGGAAATTAATTGGGTTAAAAATCTATAGTAACTAAAATAAATTATTTCTAAAAGAGAATAAATTTTTCCACCAAAAACTGCATTTTCATGTCTTTTCACACTGCAGTCTTTCAAACATAATCGTATACCAGCGGTATCCGGGTTGCAGCGGTAGCTAGCAACCTAGTAAGAGACGATCAGGTCCAATGTTAAGAAATATAAAAACCCCTAACTCCTAAAAAAGGAGTCAGATCAAAACAAAAAGTACACCATTAGAACCGCCTTTTCCGAAACCCCTGTATAGGAAACTTTCTGTCCCTTGGCTTGATCAGCAAGGGAAATATATTGGCTTGAAAGTCAAGAAAATTGACTTTAACCACGTTATTCTCCCCAAAAGGGATATTTTTTTCTTTTTTTTTTGTATCCAGAGATAGCTTGGCACTGGAACATCGTAGAGGGTTGTTCAATAGCTCATTTTAAAGGAAATTAATTGGGTTAAAAATCTATAGTAACTAAAATAAATTATTTCTAAAAGAGAATAAATTTTTCCAATAAAAACTGTATTTTTGATGCAGTGACGTCATAATTACTATATAAGATCATCATAGTTTTATATTAGAGCCATGACGTGAATAGAGTGACGTCATAATTAGTATATAAGGAAAGTCAAAACTGAAAATTCTCTCATTCTTGATTAGAATAATGGTTAGATCAAAGCAGGCTATACGCAAGTTGAAGAAAGAGTACTACACAAACAACAGAGATATTAACTTGAAAAGAAAAAAGCAAAGGTATTCAACCGACCAGGTGTATCGAGAAGTAATAATTGAGAGAGCAAAAGAACGGTATGGTAATGATGAACATTACAGAGAAGCAAGAATTGAGCAGGCTAGACAAAAGAGCAGGGAACGGTATGATAATCATGAAGATTACCGAAACAAACATAAGAAAAAAGTTGCTACCAGAATAATGGGTAGATACTGGGGTGACAAAAGCTATAATGAAAAAATTAAATTCTCTGCGAGGTTGTACCGAAGAACGCATAAGGACAAAGGGAAAAATTACATTCAGAAATACAAGAAGATGGCAAAAATGCAGGCTGATCTTCGTAAATTGAGAAACATTTTACGCATGTTTTACCAGGATCACGAAAAGTATTCAAAATTACAGATTAAAATTCTCTTTGAAAGAGCGGATGCTGTTGAAAAGTCGGCTAGAAATTCCTTGGCAAAGCTTCATAGTAATATCCAAAAGAAATGTTGTCAGTTTAATGAAAAGCTTCCAAGGTATGGATTGGCAACTGCGGAACAGTTTACAGATGTACAGTAAAGAACGACAGTATTAACTGACATAATCTATTGACAAGATGACTTGAAGCAAATGCCTTTTGAAAGTAATAATAAAGAACGACCTCTTGCCTATACTAAATTTTATACGCCACTTAATTATAGTATAGGTTAGTGATTTTATTATTTTATAATAAAGAACGACATCTAGCCCATGTTAACTGAAATACAAATAGGAATTATGTAATTTTCATAGGTATCATGGCTGTAGAGATAGCTGAAACCTAATAAAGAACGAACCATATTAGACTAAGTTAGCTGTCTGACCCTCTAGAGTTCGTCTCTTACTATTCCAAATAAGAAAAAGCCATAAGATTTTTCCTGTTTGTTATCTGGGTTGCGGTGGTATTATAATAAAGAACGAACTCTTGCCTATATCCGGGTTGCAGCGGTAGCTAGCAATCCGGGTTGCAGCGGTAGCTAGCAACCTAGTAAGAGACGATCACGTCCAATGTTAAGAAATATAAAAACCCATAGTTCCTAAAAAAGGAGTAAGATCAAATTCAAAAGCACGCCATTAGAACAGCCTTGTCCGAAACCCCTGTATAGGAAACTTTCAGTCCCTTGGCTTGAACAGCAAGGGAAATATATTGGCTTGATTATAATAAAGATCAAACTCTTCCCTATACTAACTTGCATACGCAACTTCACTATAGTTAAGATTATTACATTAAAAGACGATCATTAGAATAATAAAAAACCATCGCATATATTGGACTTAGTTACCTACTTGATTGTTTGAGGTTCGTCTCTTACTACTTCAAAGGAGAAAAAGCCAAAGGCTTTTTCCTGTTTGTAATCATATAGCATAGAATGAACCCCAGTTGCAACTAACATTATCATCCGAGTTGCAGCGGTAGCTAGCAACCTAGTAAGAGACGATAACGTCCAATGTTAAGACACATAATTATAGCAAAGAACAAACATTAGCCCATGGTATCCGAAACATTAAATACACAGCATATTTCGATAAATGTAGTACAAAAATAGATATAAGTTGAGCAGGAACCGTATTTCAATTGATTTTTATAATAAGTTTAAGAGACGATCACGTCCAATGTTAAGAAATATAAAAACCCTTAGCTCCTAAAAAAGTTACAATAAGGAACGAATTGTAACCCATAGTAACTGAATTATTAAATCAAACAGTTCTTGGTCATAATAAAGAGTTGTTTAATGGCTAATTTTAAAGGAAATTGTTGTATACAGAAACCTTTTGTAATTAACGAAAATAATTATTATCATACAATAAATTTTTACGATATTGTAAACAACTAACTCTTGACCATAGTAAGCAATTTAATTTTGAAAATAAAGAATTACGGCAGAAACCTAAATGGTAGTACAAGTAAGATACGTTTTGTTACATCCGGGTTGCAGCGGTAGCTAGCAACCTAGTAAGAGATGATCACGTCTAATGTTAAGAAATATAAAAACCCCTAACTCCTAAATTTTTCATTAAGGAACAAACTGTAGCCCCTAGTATTGTAGCAAAGAACAAACTCTAGCCCCAAGTATCTGAAACATTAAATACACATCAGGGTTGCAGCGGTAGCTAGCAACCTAGTAAGAGACGATCACCTCCAATGTTAAGAAATATAAAAACCCCCCACTCCTAAAAAAATTGTTACAATAAGAAACGAACTGTAACCCATAGTAACTTAAGCATTAAATCAAACAGTTTGTGGTCATAATAATGAGTGTAATGGCTAATTTTAAAGGAAACTGCTGCATTAAAGAACCTTTTATAATTAATTACATTAAAAGACCCTCTTTGGAATAATAAACAATTACATACATTTGAATTAGTTAGCTATTTGATTGTTTGATGTTCGTCTCTTACTATTTCAAAGAAGAAAAAGCCGTAGGCTTTTTCCTGTTTGTAATCATTTATACAGAGAGTAATCTAACCTATGGTTTTGGAGGTTAGATGAACGAGCTTGAAAGATTTTCTTTAATAATAGAACGACGCACTCGTTTTCTAATTTAGAAATTTGAGGAGTAAATCCCTAAGACAAAGGAGCTGCAATTTGTTAAAGTTAACTTACGTCTCCGGAAAAAAATCGGTAAAATTGTCCCTGAAAATTTCATTCCTGGAACCCCCCCCCCCACATGTAAAATCAATCCCCGTGCAAAATTCTTCCGCTCAGAGATTTTTTATTTTCTTTGGAGAAAATTAGAATCGAACTATAACTTTGTTCTTTTCTTTGAGAAAATTCAGAAAAGAACTTGAACTTTTCTTCACTTCCTTGTGAAAACTCATAATTTAAGTGGAACCTTTTCTCTTCTCTGGGAAAACATTCAGGAAAGAACTTGAACTTTTCTTCACTTCTTTGAGAAAATATAGAATTAAAGCAGAAACTTTTCTATTCTTGGAGGAAAAATACAAAATCAAAGTATCTACAGAAAAATTTAGGAGAGAACTTGAAATTTTTCATCTCTTTGAGAAAAACCAGAACTGAAGTGGAACCTTTTTATTTTCTTGGAAAAATTAGAAGAGAACTTGAACTTTTCTTCACTTCATTGAGAAAATTTAGAATTAAAGTGGAACTTTTTATCTTCATGGTAAGTATTCACATCTAAGAAATTTTTATGTCTTTGGGGAAATAAGTACTGAAGTGGAAGCTTTTTATTTTCTCTGGTGAAATTAGAATTGAAGTGTGTTCTTTGGTAAAATTCAGAAGAGAACTTGAACTTTTCTATCTTCTATGAAAAAATTTGGAACATTATTTTAAGTTTTTTATCTGTTTGAGAAAGATCTGAACTGAAGTGGAAAATTTTTATATTATTTGGAAAAATAGAATTGAACAATAACTTGTTTCTTTTTCGTTGAGATAATTTAGAATTGAAGTGGAACTTTTTATCTTCAAGGTAAGTATTCGCATCTAAGGTATAACTTTTTATATCTTCTACGGTAAAATTTAGAATGGAACTTTAATTTTTGTGTCTTGGTGAACTTAAAACTGTAGTGAAAGATTTTTATTTTCTCTGGAGAAATTAGAATTGAATTGTGTTCTTTGGTAAAATTCAGAAGTGAACTTAAACTTTTCTATCTTATATGAAAATTTGGAACATTATTTAAAATTTTTTCATCTCTTTGGGAAAAATCTGAACTGAAGCGGAAAATTTTTATATTATTTGGAAAAATAGAATTTAACAATAACTTATTTTTTTTTTCATTGAGAAAAAATAGAATTAAAGTGGAAATTTTTATCTTCTGGGAAAATATTCACAACTATGGTATAGCTTTTTCTATCTACTACGGAAAAATTTAGAATAAAACTTTAAATTTATTTATGTCTTGGTGAACTTAAAACTGAAGTGTAAGCTTTTATTTTCTCTGGAGAAATTAGAATTGAATTGTGTTCTTTGGTAAAATTCAGAAAAGAACTTGAATTTTTCTATCTTCTATGAAAAATTTAGAACATTATTTTAAATTTTTTCATCTCTTTGAGAAAAATCTGAAGTGAAGTGGAAAATTTTTATATTATTTTGGGAAAATAGAATTGATCAATAACTTATTTCTTTTTCATTGAGAAAATTCAGAATAGAACTTGAACTTTTCTTCACTTCGTTGAAAAAATTTAAAATTGAATTAGAACTTTTTATATCCCGGGAAAATATTCACAACTATGGTATAGCTTTTCCTATCTACTAGGGAAAAATTTAGAATAGAACTTTAAATTTCTTTATGTCTTGGTGAACGTAAAAATGAAGTGGAAGATTTTTATTTTCTCTGGAGAAATTAGAATTGAGTTATGTTCTTTGGTAAAATTCAGAAGGGACCTTGAACTTTTCTATCTTCTATGAAAAATTTGGAACATTATTTTAAGTTTTTTCATCTCTTTGAGAAAAATCTGAACTGAAGTGGAAAATTTTTATATTATTTGGAAAAATAGAATTGAACAATAACTTGTTTCTTTTTCATTGAGAAAACATAGAATTAAAGTGGAACTTTTTATCTTCAAGGTAAGTTTTCGCATCTAAGGTATAACTTTTTCTATCTTCTACGGTAAAATTTAGAATGGAACTTTAATTTTTGTGTCTTGGTGAACTTAAAACTGAAGTGAAAGATTTTTATTTTCTCTGGTCTAGTAAGAGACGATCACATCCAATGTTAGCTCCTAAAAAAATGTAAGATCAAAACAAAAAGTACACCATTAGAATTGCCATTTCTGAAACCCCTGCATAGGAAACTTTCTGTTATTTGGCTTGAACAGCAAGGGAAATATATTGGCGTGAAAATCAAGAAAATTGAGTTTAACCGCGTTATTCTCCAAAAACGACATCTTTTTTTCTTTCTTCTTCTTTTCCACAGATAGCTTGGCACTGGAACATCGTACAGAGTTGTTCAATGGCTCATTTTAAAGGAAACCTAGATCTAGTACCATTTGTATTTAAGTTTTTTTTAAATAAAATCAATTTTTTATGAATAACTTAATTTTGTATGTACAATATTGATCAATGACGTCATAGTCGTTGGATGTAATTAGTATATAAAGGCTCGATCATTGAATAAAGCTGAAACTAAGTAAAGGACAATTATGCCTCCATATATCCACAGTGATGTCTAAAAATAACTTAAAATTTTAAAATTAGTTTTATTTTTGGTTAGGTCATAACTACCCGACGTGGGATTTAATATGTATTTCCAGACCAAAAAATTCAACTTTTTTATATATCTTATTTTTCAGTTTAGAATCGCTAAGGTTATTATGTAAATTGCAAAAATATTTATGATATTTGAGCAATAATTTTAATCTTGTCATTCAAACTAACAAAATACCTGAAAATTTAAAAATTAGTTTTATTTTTTGTTAGGTTATGGGTACTTGATTCGAGACTTAAGAAATGATAATGGGATCCAGGTTGCAGCGGTAGCTAGCAACATAGTAAGAGACGATCAAGTCCAATGTTAAGAAATATAAAAACCCATAGTTCTTAAAAAGGAGTCAGATCAAAATAAAAGGAACACCATTAGAACCGCCTTGTCCGAAACCCCTGTATAGGAAACTTTCTGTCCCTTGGCTTGAACAGCAAGGGAAATATATTGACCTGAAAATCAAGAAAAGTGGCAGCTACTACAACATTCTGCCTAAACGGGATATTTTTTTCTTTTTTCTTTTCCACAGATAGCTTCGCACTGGAACATCGTAGAGAGTTGTTCAATCGCTCATTTTAAAGGAAATTAATTGGGTTAAAAATAATTTGTAACAAAAATAAATTGTTTCTAAAAGAGAATAAATTTTAACACTAAAAACTGCATTTTTTATGTCTTTTCATACTGCAGTCTTTTCAAAGATATTTGATTATAGTACATAAATCATAATCGTAAACCAGTGGTAAGATTTGAACCCACGCCTCCGAAGAAACTGGTGGCTAACACAAGCGCCTTTGACCACTCGGCCACGCTGCCTCTCATAACTATGAGCCATTGAACAACTATCTACGATGTTCCAGTGCCAAGCTATCTGTGGAAAACAAGAAAGAAAAAAGAAAAAAAAAATCTCGTTTAGGCCGAATGTTGTAGTAGCTACCACTTTTCTTGATTTTCAAGCCAATATATTTCCCTTGCTGTTCAAGCCAAGGGACAAAAACTTTCCTATACAGGGGTTTCGGACAAAGCGGTTCTAATGGTGTACTTTTTGTTTTGATCTGACTCCTTTTTTTTCGTAAAAGCTTGATTTTATTTTTAAAAAAAATTAAGTAAAAATGGCACTAGATCTAGAGATTTTCTTTAAAATGAGCCATTGAACAACTCTCTACGATGTTCCAGGGCCAAGCTATCTGTGGAAAAGAAGAAAGAAAAAAAGATGTTGTTTTTGGAGAATAACGTGTTTAAAGTCAATTTTCTTGATTTTCAAGCCAATGTATTTTCGTTGTTATTCAAGCCAAAGGACGATAAGTTTGATATATAGAAGATTTGGACAAGGCGGTTCTAATAGTGTACTTCTTGTTTTGGTCTGAATATTTTTTTAAGAGTTATGGGTTTTTATATTTCTTAACATTGTACCTGATTGTCTCTTATATGAAAATAAACAGTAACCTTTGATTACTGTAAGCATCATCTATATAATGGTTCCTAATAATACTTCAGTTACTATGGACTTCGTCTTTTAATGTAATTTAATGTAAAAATTTTAAAATTTGTTTAATTTTTTGTTAGGGTTTTGTTTAATAATAAGCCAACATATTTTCTTTGTTGTTAAGCAAAGAGACTCCGGGTTACAGCTGCCGCTGCAACCCGGATACTACTACATTCTGGATAGCTTCTAGCTACTTCTGGAACTACCGTATATCAGTTACTATGGGCGAGAGATTGTTCTTTACTGTATGCAACCCGGATTGACACAATTGATTCTACTTTGAAAAGTATTTTACTTTTAATTACAAAAGTGACTAGATGTAGCAATTTCCTTTAGAATGAGCTATTATACAGATCTTTATGATTTTCCAGTGCCCAGCTAGCTGAGGAGAAAGAAAAAGCGTAAAGAAAAAAATATCCCGTTTGTGGAGAATAACGTGGTTAAAGTCAATTTTCCTGATTTTTCAAGACAATATATTTTCTTTTTTATTCAAGCCAAAGGGCGGTAAGTTTCCTTAATAGGGGTTTCGAACAAGGCGGTTCTAATAGTATACTTTTTGTTTTGATCTGAATCTTTTTTCAGGAGTTATGGGTTACTTTAGTATTTACTATGGGGCGTGATCGTCTCTTACTAGGTTGCTAGCTACCGCTGCAACCCGGAAATTGCTAGCTACTGCTGCAACCCAGATGAAGTACCAATAACCGAACAAAAAATAAAACTAATTTTTAAATTTTCAGGTATTTTTTTAATTTGAATGAAAAAATTTAAATTATTACTCAGATATCGTAAATATTTTTGAAGTTTAAATATAATAACTTTAGCGATTCTAAACTGAAAAATAAGATATATAAGAAAATTTAATTTTTCGTTCTGGAAATACATATTAAATCTCACGTCGGGTATTTTTTATGTGCTAACTACATCCAGCGACTATGACGTCATTCATGAATATTGCACATACAAAAATTAAGTTCTTCTTAAAAAATTGATTCTATTTAAAAAAAAATTAAGTACAAATGGCACTAGATCTAGAGATTTCCTTTAAAATGAGCCATTGAACAATTCTCTATGATGTTCCAGTGCCAAGTTATCGGTGGAAGAGAAGAAAGAAAAAAATATGTCGTTTTTGGAGAATAACGTGGTTAAAGTCAATTTTCTTGATTTTCAAGCCAATATACTTTCGTTTTTATTAAGGCCAAATGGCGGTAAGTTTCCTTTATAGGGGTTTCGGAAAAGGCGGTTCTTTCGGTGTACTTTTTGTTTTGATCTGACTCTTTTTTTAGGAGTTAGGGGTTTTTATATTTCTTAACATTGGACGTGATTGTCTCTTACTAGGTTGCTAGCTACCGCTGCAACCCGGATGGAAATATATTGGCTTGAAAATCAAGAAAAATGACTGTAACCACGATATTCTGCATATACGGCATCTTTTTTTGTTTTGTTTTGTTTTTCACCTCAGATAGCTTGGCACTGGAAAAAGTTGGAGAGCTGTTTAATGGATCATTGTAAATGAAGTTGACGGGGTTAAAAAACTTTTTTAATTATAAAAATATTTTAAAAATTAAATTTCTTTTACGAAAAACTGCATTTTTTTTTTTATAGCACTGTAGTACCTTATGTTATCATAACATAAAAAATTTGTCAGTTCTAAGTGCTTTTGCAAATAAAAAAAACACATTTAAAACAAAATCAACGTTTTTACAAAGGACTGCATTTTCATATGCTAGATAATGAATGTCGTTATAGTTTGTTAGAGCTATAACGTATATAGAAAAAGCTATATTATGATATAAGCTTTGATGACATCGGTTATGATGTCGTGATTATAATATAAGGGGATGTAACAATATCTAGCTTAAACAGTAAGATGGTTTTTTCGAAGCAATCCGGGTTGCCGTGGTAGCTAGCAACCTATAAGAGACGATATCGCCCCATAGTAAAAAATGAAATAGGTCATAACCGCTAAAACTAGAATCAGATCAAAATACTTAGTAAACTATTAGATTCTAAATATGGGATGTATGTATGTTAGTTTGTCGTTTTCAGCTGATTTACTGGGAAACCGTATCAGCGCATTGAAATTAAAGAACGTAGTGCATAATTACCTTTCTGAACTAGCCCTTGAACATGAGCACTAAATTAGCAATTTGTGCTGAAATTAACTCCCAGGTCTGTAGCTAACGATACAAGCGGAAACTAGGAAGTCGGGAAAACAATATCTCTTTTCAGCAGATTAAATGTTACGATTTTGGTTTTGCTTTCGATGATCTGCAAACTATTTGTACTACATTCTTCTTTGAATTCTGTTAAAATATCGGGACTGAGTTGGGGCATTGCATGAGTTGTACCTACTGTGAACTTAAGTAGCGAAGATAGATCGTCTACGTATTTGAATTGGTCATCCATGTTGTCCATAACATAATTAACGAATTAACTGCATTGTAATCATTCTTACCCCAGACATCCTTTAAAATATATTAATCTTATTTTCATTTAGGTATTCCATTTGATCTTTTTTCAAATGCTGCAAACTGTAGCTTCCTTTCCAGAGTATGGCCTGGTTCTTATTCCTTGGAATATGACCTTTTCTTATATCTTGTACTGTTTACATCATTTATTGTTGTAAGCTATGATTATGACACCATTCATCATCATGTATACACTACTGCAGTTTTTTGTCCAAAAATTATTTGATTTTAAATACTGTGTTTTGTTAATTGCCAAAGCACGTATATTAAACATTTTCCTTTCAGATTAGCCCTTAAACAGCTCTCTATGTTACAGTAAAGAACGATCTCTCTCCCATAGTAACTGATATGTTACATTAAAAGACTATCATTGGAATAAAAAGTTATTGCATGCATTGGACTTAGTTAGCTACTTGATCGTTTGAGATTCGTCTCTTACTATTTCAAAGAAGAAAATTATAATAAAGATCGAACTCTTCCCTATACTAACTTGCATACGCAACTTCACTATAGTTAAGATTACAGTATTTATATTATGCATCATTATAAATTATAAAAGGTTCAAATGTTCGAAGATTATAGAGTTAAAAATTTTCCCACCCCGGGAATCGAACCCGAGCCTGTTAAGTGAAAGTTAACTATCCTAGCCACTAGACCATATTGAACCATAAAGAAGTATGATTTAAGAGCCATATGCGTATTATTATTTCACCATACCAATTATAATAAGGCCAAAACAAAATCGTCGACTTGCAACCTTACTTTTGACACATTAGTTAAATCTTCATCAGGCTTAAAAAATGTTTTGCTAGTTTTACATGAAAGAACGAACCTTAGTCAATATCCGGGTTGCAGCGGTAGCTAGCAACCTAGTAAGAGACGATCACGTCCAATGTTAAGAAATATAAAAACCCATAATTCATAAAAAAAGTATAATAAAGAACGACCTCTTGCCTATACTAAATTTTATACGCCACTTAATTATAGTATAGGTTAGTAATTCCAGAAATAGCTTGGCACTGGAACATCGTAGAGAGTTGTTTAATGGCTCATTTTAAAGGAAATTAATTGGGTTAAAAACCTTTTGTAATTAAAACAAATTATTTTTATTATTACAGTAAAGAACGATCTTTCACCCGTAGTAACTGATATATGGTGGTTCCAGGGGTAGTCCGGGTTTTACAGTAAAGAACGATCTCTCTCCCATACTAACTGATATATGGTGGTTCCAGGTTTAGTTACATAAAGGACAAATATAGCTCATCATAAATGGTGTTTGTCAATCCGGGTTGCAGCGGTAGCTAGCAACCTAGTCTGGGTTGCAGC